>NC_137816.1:32742392-32857392 GCF_963921795.1 Nannobrachium achirus | reverse complement strand
ACAGACAGACAGACAGACAGACAGACAGACAGACAGACAGACCTCTCTAAGCAGATAGAAAGGGGCGAACACAAAATCTCCAGTCTTAGGCCGTCCAGCCTGGTGGAGATAACACATTTTGAATTGTATTAAACCTGCTTCTCTAATACCAGTGGTTCCCAAAATCTTTTCAGTTCGAGACCCACAAGATTTGTATTCAAAATGCCATGCTAACGTTGGCTACCGTTCTTTACTGCCGCTGTGGGCCTGCTGCACTGTGGGACTGACTGAGGAATCAGGGCATGCATGTTGTCAAAGTGTCTCCATGAACGAATATCCTCCATTGATCCAAATCAGTCCGGTTAGGGGGCACGGTGGTGCAGTGGTTAGCACTTCACCTCACATTTGGAAGGTCCTGGGTTCGATTCCCGCCGGGGGAAGCTGTGGGCGCTGGGGGCGTGTTCCTCCACCCGCGTCATCAGCACCCACACCCTAGGTGGGGTTGGCGATGGGGCCTCTCTGTGGTGAGTTTGCATGTTCTCCCCGTGTCTCCTTGGGCATAGGCCCTCACACAAAAACATGCAGTAGTCCTGGTTTCTATACTACCCCTAGCCAGCCGGGTGCTCCCCAATGTCCCCTGGCGCGGCAGGGGGAGAGCGGAAACCAGGACTACAGGTTAGGTAGTCACCGGGTGAGAAAAATGGGTTGCAAAAATCGTGGGATAAAAAACATTTAGAAATACAAATCAGTCCGGTTAAAGGTGGGACCCGAGAAGCATTTCATGTAGTGCATCCAATGGAATTGAAGAATTTGTATTACTATTCATATATATTTAGTTCCAGACTATATTTGGCGTTCACAATTTAAGCAATTGGTTATAGCTCCATGACAATATTTGCTTCTCATGTTTGAAGTAATTGGTAAGCTCCGAGTCCAGACAATATTTGGCTTTCATGAGTCAAGTAATTGGGTTGCTCCAGACAAATTTGGCTTTTGTGTTGGAAACAACTTGTTCTACCGCTGTACGCAGTGACACCCCAGTCTGTTGAATGGGGGTCATCTAGGGTCTGCAAAAGTACGCATGTCTTTTTCTGTAGAAGGATTACTGTCCAGAGAGAGAGAGAGAGAGAGAGAGAGAGAGAGAGAGAGAGAGAGAGAGAGAGAGAGAGAAAATTAAACAGATACTGTTTGACATTCGCTCTGTTCGAAAATGAAACAGCAAATGCATCTGCGGGTGCCTGCATGGCTTTAGGAGGGACGGCGTCACTTTGATGGATGCAAAGATCAAAGGCAGGAGATTTGCTACTATCTGCAGCAATTTCATACCCCTACTCCCTCAGTGTTTTTCTTTTTTCTTTTACTTTCCTTTTCTTTTCTTTTTTCTAACCCCATGACGTTCAAAACAATTCATGCTTATCAGGGGAGAAGTTTGCGTCAATGACAGCTGGAGAGTGGTTCCCTTGTCAGCGATGAAACAGAACCTTTTGGTGATAAGGGTGGAATTTATTTAATGTTCTCCTACATAATCCATAGCAAACAACAACAACAGCCTGGTGTGTGTTTGCTCTCCTTTTTAATACTAATTACATTGCATTGTGTTCAGTTGGAACGTGGCTGTGGTCTGCTTTGAAAGGCCTGATTAGACTGGGTGGAGAAAAAAAAGCACAACTGACGTCCCGCCGAGGTGTGAGTTCCTCTGAAGGGACCGGCAATAGCTGAGACAGACACAGAACAGCCAGATGTCATTGCAGTATCATGCACGGCTATAAAACCTTTATGAGCCATTAGACGGCCATGCCAGAGGACATCGCCGTCACGTTCAGGAGTCCTGAGAGGGTGTGCATGGGAGCAGGAGTGTCGCACCAAATTCTGGGCCCTGGGTACAAGGATTCACAGCGGGCCCCCCATGAATGTTCTTCATGGGGGAAGCGGGTTTAACCCATTTAGACTGGGAATGCATTATTATTACACATTATTTTGTGCGTTAACTATTGAAAAATAGCATATATACAAGCTTACAGCGCGGCACGCTACAAGCTTGTAGATCTGCTATTTTTTTTTTTTAATTAAGTCTTTGAATATTTCAAATCCTTCTGTTTCTATGTCAGTGGTGCTCAAACTTTTTCATGTGAAGGATCCCAAAATGATATGTATTTGGCCATGGACCCCATCTCAAAATATTTAGTTCCAGGGACCCCCCAGAAGCAAAATTTGAGTTACAAATGTCCGCTTAAAAAATACATATATTCAAAGATTTGCACACATTTTCACGACTTTTCAAAAATAGCAGATCTACAAGCTTGCAGCGTGGCACTCGGTGCTGCGCTATGAGCTTGTATATCTGCCATTTTTCAATAGCTAAAGTATAAAATAATTAAGGCCCCTCCAACTTGGGCCCTAGTAACTCAGTCCCACTTATCCCCCCTTTGTGACGCCCCTGCTGAGAGGGTGTGCATGGGAGGAGGAGGGTTCACAACAAGGTGCAGTCAGCCTATCACGCGACAAACCTCTCTCCCTCTCTCTATCAATCTTTAATATTTTTTCGACACCTCTTCTCTTCACTCGAAGAGGGGAAAAAAACAGCACACTCCTCTGCCTAGCAGTGCAAGAACCACTGTATCATGTTGTAAGCAATCACTAAGTCGAGCACTGACCTGTATTAAAGTACTCGACGTCCTGAAAGAATGAAGAATGTTCTCTGTGCCCTCTCCTCTGCTAAAGCGTAGTCAATGGATATCACCACCGCCCCTCTCCACTGCATCGTGCAAGCTGAGAGTGTGGTATATACTGTACAGTAGCTAGGCTATACAGTGCGGAGGCAAAAGCCCCTTTTTATGAGGGATTTCTTCACAAGAAGATGATTTTGTTCTCTCTGTGTCCGTTAGTAATTTTACTTTCAGCGTTTTCTGGAGCAAAGGCGTGATCTCATTTCGGCGTT
Organism: Nannobrachium achirus; assembly: GCF_963921795.1. Lineage (NCBI taxonomy): Eukaryota > Metazoa > Chordata > Actinopteri > Myctophiformes > Myctophidae > Nannobrachium > Nannobrachium achirus. Next base: position 32,854,475 of record NC_137816.1, on the reverse strand, counting down.
GTGCGCGAGAGAAGAGGCTTAGAGAAGTTGACAGGCCTCTGTCAGAGCCTCTGCACCAGGAAAATTAGGGTTACACAATTACACAGAGTTCCACAAGCGCCACCGAAAGCCCTCTCTGTAATTGGATCCATTTTGGAGGGTTTAAAGCCCGCTACGTTCAGAATATACAGTGGGATAGCAACCCAAGGAGCTGAATTGCCTTCGCCTCCGTCTCCTCATCTCTTTTGCACTTGTATTGGCCCTGAGAAAAACAAAACAGCAGAGGAGGTAAAAGGCCTGTCATGTTCAATTGCGAAAGTGTTGAGCTGAAATGACAACACCCAGCAGCACTAAAATCAGGACGATGTTTCTTCACCAAAAAGGTGAGACATTTATATCTTGTAGGCCTAGGGAGGTCTTAGACAGGCTTCCCAAAGAATTTAATGGGTCGTGAGTAGATTCTTTAAATATATATTATTTCCAAAGAGTTTCAAACATAACAAAGGGGGGGGGGGGGGGGGGGGGGACCTCCCAATTATATTTATCAAAGCTGTTTTACAATGTGCATTCATTCTGACAGAACAACTCATGAATTTATAAAGGACAATCAAAAAGGACACATATATAGAATCTATTTTTATTTAATATAAAATTAGCAATATATTTATTATGATTTGGCAATAAATTGGATCTGCTAGGTACTCTGTGAAAGCGCATCTTCCAACCATAGGGACTATGAATCCACCGTTTCACAGTACATCAATCAATCAATCAATCAATCAATCAATCAATCAATCAATCAATCAACATGAAAGAAGATCCAAACATGATAGGTGGTAGCTGGGGTGGTGGAGGGTGAGCAGCTGTTTGAAAGCAGCAGCAGCAGCATAGAAGCAGTAGGCAACAGAAAAAAGCCAGCAAGGAATGAGCAATGCAACTGCCACATTTAAATAGCATGTTCTATTATGATATTATGAGTATGTGATTGGTTGAGAGTAGAAGCATGGAGGTGTGTCTGTGCCAAGCTGTGCCTTCACCCATTCATACGCACACATTCGCATCGATGGTGGGAGCATTTACGTGAACGGATCGCGCACGCGAAACGCACGGGGATAAGATGCGTCGGCCGAAACCCCCACTCTAAGCCAATTATGCAGATTGAAGAATTTCACTGGGAACTGTGGTGAGTATACAACGGGGATCGCGGTATGGTAATGGGGGGTGAAGACCACGTGATATAGCGCTGGATGTCTGGTAAAATGAATGCGGTTCAGATCATAATATAATAATAGAAATTTCACGGCTAATCTACAACAAGCCATTCTATTTCGGCTAGCAAAGGGTTAAGGTTCTATGGCACTATAACCCACAGAGAGCTGGGGATTGAAACGGAAACCTTCCGGACGCTCTACCTCCTGAGCCACTAAGAAGATAAGAGGGCAGTCCTCAGTGAAACATAAAGCCACCATGTTATCTGTCCATACTATGTGAATCAATGATTTCATTCTGTCTCTTAATTCAGTGTCATAATATGCAGTGCTGCTATTCATAACCTTCTACCACGGTTCCTCGCACAAGTACCAACATTTTTACTCTTGCACTATAAGTGTTTGGGAAGGGGAATTAATTCAATTTGAGTTTCACGCTATAAATCTTGTCAACCTGTAACTAGTGCTCCTATCTGACCACAGGACCACAGGATCTGCACCAGCAATTTATGCATCTAAACTAAATTAGTCATTGCTGGCTGGCATACAGCAGTAAACATCATAATTAATGTAAACTCAGCAGAGGCACTGGATAACAAAGACATAAATGAAGGCAGTGGATTCTCCAGATTCTTATCCTAACCATAAACCATTAAAACCCAGGAAAGCGTGTGTCATTTTACATTTTAGTGTTGGCAGTCAGACAACTCTTGGATTTAGAATATATTTTTATTGAGCATAGATATACCGTACGAAGCATAGTTTGGCATCAGGGCTCTGTCCCATTTCATTCATTCCCTGTAAGCGGAATTATAATAAATGATTTGCCAACTACATTTTACAGGGAATGAAATGAAATAGACCCCCATAAGGGAATCATAGAAACAGAGCCCACAGGTAGGTGGATGCTGGGGTGGTGGTGGGAGCAAAAACCTTTAGTGCAGTGTACAAAGCAGCAGTAGCAGTGCAGCAAGATTGCAGAGCAGCAGCAAGAAGAATGAGCTTTCAGCAGGCCCCAATCAGATGGAGAGAGTATGTGACTGATCAACTGATCCGGGTGGCACACTGCCCTGAGTTGTCTGCATGAAGCTACGCAAGCTGCGCCTCATACTGTATATCAGGGGTCTTCAACGTTTTCAGGCCAAGGACCCCTTAGCTGAGAGGGTGATAAAGCAGGGACCTCCCTCTACATATTATATACAATTATGTTGCATATTTTCATCGACTTGTTTGACAGCACTGTCATCAGTATATGTTGGATTCATGTTCATGTGTTTTTTTCCCCCAGACATTTAACCACTTAAACGATACTTAGTAAGTTTGACCTGTCACTCTGTACTTGGTCTCTTCACCAAACCTATTAGCCAAAAATAGCAGATCGATAAGCCGCGCGAGGTGTTGAGAGCTTGTAGATTTGCTATATTTTGGCTAAAGTTCTCCTCAGAATATTGATGCGAGGGTAAGTTGTTCATTTAAAAGAATTATCCTGTCACACAAAGATTTGGCGGCCCCCCTGTAGTAACTCTGAGGACTCCCTTAGGGGTCCCGGACACCCTGTTGAAGACCCCTGCTATATACAAGCTCACAGCTCGTCACTTCCTGCCGTGCTGCGAGCTTATCTGCAAACACAACATTTTTGACAAATCTTGGAAGTGTTTGAAAACATTTGAATAATTTTGAATTTAACACTAATGTCTTCTGTGGGTCCTTGACACAAATACGTTTGAGAACTATTGATTTAGAGCCAAGGGCAGTAGAATCAGCCTCAGGTCTTGGTTAAGAGCACTTTCATACCCAATTGACGCCCCTGGCCTCAGCTCTTAATGCGTTAACTTCACCAAACCCAGAACAAAAACAAACAGCGCCCCAATAAGGCACACTTGAAAGTCTCTCCACAGCCTCTAACGGCTGGGGACACTACAGTGCTCAAGCACTGGAGAGTAATTATAATTTGTTCTTTCCACCTCTAGACACGGTTGGTCGTTTTCAGCTGGCTGACATGAAAGAGGGCTGGCTGCCACGGCGCTGTACGTGATTGGCCGGTTCACACGTCCATCTGTCCCGCTTCATAAAATCTCTTCAAATGAGTCATTCTCTTAGATATCACACCACAACTAGGGGCAATGAAGCCAGACAACTGGCAGAAGGTATATCTTCATCTCAGCTGAGGTATAATAGAGCAATGGGAATGTGGGTACAGAAAGCATAATGTGACTCAACGTGACTGAGGGGCAGTCATTTCGGAATGCAGGGTTTTTCACTACTGCTAATATGATTTTTTTTTTTTTTTTTTTTCTAAAATGAAAAAAGACACAAATGCATCTCAAAATATCTAGGCTACATTTCACTTAAACGCCAGAGCTTAACTCTGCATGTAAATAAGACTTTTTCTAATTAATGTGAGAGATCGTCAGGTCATTTGCAGGTTAGCCATTTATTTAGAACTTGAATATCTAAAAAGTAGTATTTCAGCATGGCATCATTCTATAAGCCATATCTTCAAAACTGTTGGGTCAATCTCCACAACCAATATATCATTGTGTAGCTATGGTCCCCAGCTTTCAAATGAAATGAAAAAATGAAAATGAGGAAAAAATGCAATGACTAGCCGTCAGCTGCGCTGGGACACGTATGTCAAACTTTGTATTATACTATATTAACCTATATACTGTATTCAATATTATAAAGCTGCAATTTGCACATTTTATGTACATATTTATTCAAGTGGCATCAATGTCCAGGGTGCTTATGGGCTTCAGGCAGTGCCACCTGTCAACCAGTAGGCATCCTACCCAACACCAGGGTCTACATTTGGAAATGGAAGAATAAGGAGACTGCACCCAAGCACTGCAGATGTGCTAGTCATTGTATTAACATACATATTGGCTAAAATAATACACATCATTAAAATAATTTCAGAATCACAGATTTAAATATATATTACATATTACAAGGATGTTACCCATTGCTGTAGATAAAAAAAGCTGTTTCATGCATATTAAAAATACACACATTTGTTATATTCCCTCTCCAAATACATTGCATAGTTTCTATGGCTTCATTGTATTTTGGGGGGTACTATACCCATAAAAGCGGGAGCAGCTTCTTTCCCCTACACAACTTTTTCAAGGCCCAGTGAGCTGCAGTTGTTGGGAGGACCTTGGAGATTCAATGTGGAATTAATCTTCTGTCAAGTTCAGTCCTTTATGTCAATCTTAATTTAGGTGACTTGGAACCATCTCTGCCAATCAATGACATTTTAATGAGAAAAAGGCCAACCCGTCAGAGTAGAGCGACAGTATAAATTGTCGGCCTATACCGCCGTGAACTTCAACAATGTAGTCTCACACAGCACCCACTCCACACATCGACCGGGCCCCTATGTTTGTGAGATTTATTCAAATGACGCCCCGTCCCCTTTCCTGGGGTATCAGTCATACCCTGCCGGTAATCGTATACAGTACACAGACAGTGATTGCTTGTTTATGCTATAATGGAGGATGAGACAACTAAGTCAAGAGACACTTAAAATTGATCTGGGTGCTGAGCAATGGAAATCCAATCCACTGCAGGATTCAATGGGTGGACTGACTCCTTAAACGTGATGACAGCAGAATGTAATTGTTGGGCCTTGAATCTCTGTTTTCCACTGGTGTGTTTGTTAACTCATGGGCCTCATTTTAATGCTTCAAGTTCTCATTTTCATATTCTTTGAATGTTCAGCATTTGTAATTACATTATTTTGCAAGTTATTGTAGCTTTTTGAATATTGAGTGACTTACACTTGGAAAAGCATCTGTCAAATTAGATTAAAAAGAAAAAACACTCCATCCCAAAGTTGCAATGGACATGGCCTGAAAGCTTTGTTATTCAAGGCTGGTATGTATGCACTAATACCATACGATTTCACAAAGAACATCTAGCTCTGGTATCTCTGCCAGGTTCTACACAACTTTTATCTCCACTATCAATAATTCATTTACTGAGCCTCAAATGAAGACAAAGTTGGCACAATCCCTCTCTTAGGAGCGTTCTTGGACCTCTTCTGTGTCCACTGGCGCTATTACTTTTTCTGCTCATAGATGCAAATCACATTCTGCTTAAACTTAATGTTGCCATTATTTCACAGATTTTCAGCCTGTCTGTTTTGGGTTATGGTCTTCTGCCAGCCAATTTTATTGCATTATATTGTCATAAAAAATACAGTGAGATCCTTATCATTAATGTATGGCGCCTGCATTTTGGTTATAATAATATCTTTTTAGCCCGAGAGCCATTTCTATGTGAAATATAAAACCTAATGGCTGTTATTGAACTTGGCTAATACTTTCTCCTTAGACTCCCACTCCGGCTGGTGTTGAGAATATTGTTATTGACCATTTTTTACAGTTTTGCAGATGTATTTAATCTCTCTCTTTTTAACTAGAAATCTCTGCTTTCCCCTGTACTATATGCGTGTAATTCCAAAGAGTCAATATTGGCTAATGCTTCTACATTCAGGCCAACAGTGCCTGTAGCATCCCCTCCCTGTGTGTGTGTGTGTGTGTGTGTGTGTGTGTGTGTGTGTGTGTGTGTGTGTGTGCGTGTGTGTGTGTGTGTGTGTGTGTGTGTGTGTGTGTGTGTGTGTGTGTGCGCGCGTGCGTGCGTGCGTGCGTGCATGCGTGCGTGTGTTTATGTGTCACACTCCCAGAGCTGATGTGAGGCTACTTAGCAGGGTTGTGCAGACTCCATCATTGTTTAATTATCAGCTGATTAAGAATTGACCTGGCCCTAATGACGTGAGAGGATTTAAGACTGCCAGGCTGCACAGTGCTGTTACCCACCAGAGGTGTAGTAAGTAGATCCACTCCCCACTGTACCACATCCACACATTACTATAGTTCTTTATTTAAGTACATTGTTTGAGTATCTCTACTTTACTTGGGTTTTTGAGCGGTGCAAACCGCTCCTATAGACAGCTTTTTTACCAAAATTATGTCACAAATTATGATGACATGAGTTAGCTAGACCAATGAAACACTTCGATTCTGTTCATTTGTCCATGATTTCATAGGCACAGAGGCACCTGATTGGTTCACCCTGATTTAGAACGCGTTTAGGCCGCAGAAAATACGTCATTAAAAAGCGATGTCATAGACACGGAGCCACCCGATTGGTTCACCCTTTAGGCCATTGTATTTGTTGATGAACAGATCTTGACAAACTAAAACATTCATCTTTTGGCCTCTGTCGTTCTGCACCATCTTGAAGAAGGATCGTTTTTTCTAGAACATCCTGACTCAAGGTCTGTGGTCTGGAATCTCCTCGACAAGGGTCTGTGGTTCTTTTGTCTTCTTGCCCAGGGTCTGTGTTTCTGGAGCCTGCTGGTCCATGCTCTTCGAGCACTTACAGAAGGTCTTCTTGAAAGATTCAGTCAAGTCAGTGGTCTTGAACATAGCTGCCAGCTGTTCTACTTGGTCCGATCTTTGAAGAGGATCTCCTCATCCTCCTCACCAGATTTGGTCTCCACCCTTTGCAGTGACACAACAGGTTCAAAAGAGATGTCTACATTACTGGATGTTTCCTCTTTGTCACTGCCCTCTTCCTCTCCGCCATGCTTTGGTGCTGGTTGTGCTGAAGCTCCAAAGACTATATCCGGGGCTTTCTTTCCAATTGCAAAGTTTCCATCACCACAAATTCTGGCCAGGTCAGCGAATGAGTGGCTTCCAAATGTGAAGACAAGGGTGTGGTCATGAGAAGGAGCAGCAGTAGTAGTGGTGTAAGTGATGGAGTCAGGTTCAGACAGGCTCAGACAGGCTCAGACAGGTGCGATTTTTTGTTTATACTCATGACTTTCACTCCAATACATTCCAAGACAAATATTGCACTTTTCTACAGTAGAAAGGGAAACAAAAAACAATAATAATCTCCAGTCAGACAGTACAGTTAAAGCAGTAGTTCACCCACAAAATGACTTTTTTTCTATGGATTACTCACCCCATGGGGACTTGAGTTCAATATTTTGTTTTAGTTTTTGTTGCATTCCTATAAGCCAATAATTTGATTATAATAAATGTACCCCAATTTATTCCGGATGGAGACCCAAATGCAGTTGGGTCTCCATCCGGAATCAATGGGTTACAAAGTGTCTCCTCAAATTATTGGCTTAGGAATGCAACAAAAAACTAAAGATATAACTCAAGTCCCCATGGGGTAATCCATAGGAAAAAAAAGTCATTTTGGGGGTGAACTATGCAGTAGTTGAAGCCCTCTATACAGTATATCAGGGGTCTGGGACCCTAGGTGGTCCTCAGAGTTACTACAGGTGGTACTCCAAATCTTATGTGTGATAGAAGCTTTTTTTCTCCTTTTCTATATTAACCACTTGTACCCTAGCGTCCATATTCAGAGAGCTCTAGCCAGACACTGCCTGATCTACAAGCTCACAACGCCTCAAAGCGCGAGACGTTGTGAGCTTGTAGATCGGTACTTTTTGGCAAAGAGCTTTGGTGTAGAGGGTGAAATGAGTACAGAGTGAAAGGTCAAGTTTATTAAAGGGGAAGACCACCCATTTTCAATATTGAACTATGTCATTAACCCATTCCCTGATCAATTGTATGAGTTTGACCAGAGAGATGATAAACTACCCCCAAAAACACCACTAGAGCGCGCCATCGTAACACTGTAAACATCACAGGTCTCTGTATGAAGCTGTGTGAAGAGCCCCTCCTCTATGGGTTTTAAAATGGCGGCGCACCGGAGTACACAGCGGGCGGATCTAGACGATTCGTGGCAGCTCGTTCACATTGACCTATCGTCCGGGCAAATGGTCGGATGCAGACGCCACACAAAAAAATCGGAATGAAAATCCGACCTACTGAAGCGGTGTTATGGATGTTGTTAGTATGTTAGCAGGCTAACGGCTGGGAGCTGCCATCTTACACAGACAAGGACTGAATTACCAGTGACGTCATCAGCCCATCCTTTTTTTTCCACGGTCTATCGTTACAGCCAGTACAAGGTAGGGGAAACCGTTTGCGCCGCTAATATATCGAAAAAAAAAAATGATAAAAAATTGCTTTTATATAAAAGTCGATCTGAGAGTCGATCGGCAGAGAGCTCCCTAATAACAATGTCGATCTGGGAGTCGATCGGCGCTATATACCTTAGAGGAGTTGTGTGTGAAAAAAAAAAGTTCCCCCTCTTCTGTGTTGCCTAGAACTGGAGGATTGATTTTGGGGTTTGTATTGTAAAGTACAATGTGTGATGTCATCAAGTTGTAATTTGCAATACAAACCCCAAAATAAATCCTCCAGTTCTAGGCAACACAGAAGAGGGGATTTCTTTTTTAATATCCACACAACTCCTCTAAGGTATATAATGACATAGTTCAATATTGAAAATGGGTGGTCTTCCCCTTTAAGTATTGACGGTGGTTACATATCTGATACCATAAATTGACATGAATCCAAAATACACTGATGCTTGTGCTGTCAAACGATGAAACTACCGGTATATGGAATCTGGGCGTCCCTGCTTCATCTCTCTCTCAGCTAAGCGGTCCTTGGCATGGAAACGTTGAAGACCCCTGTATACAGTTTACAGTAGTGTCCAACCCATCCACGCCCCAGTCCCCACCACGAGTGGAGGTGACAAGTGTCCGCTAATAACGACTGAATCGCTCGATAAAATAGAACAAATAAATGAAAATGCAATTACCCCCCCCATCCCCCCAACCCCCCCATGCTCATAGCGGCATTCATAAGACGTTGGTGAACGTGCGCGTGGGAATGTGTCGTTCAGGAGACATTGATTAATTATGCCACACGCAATTAGCCCATCAAATGGAGTGTGTCCTTCTCTCCCTGTGGAAAGGTGATGTCAGTGTTTTATGGGGCGTTAGGCATTAGTGTTCCTTGTACTGTCTCACCGATGAGCAGCCAGGAGCAGTGCTGGACAAAGCACTCAACCCCAGTGCTTGAGTCAAAGTGTAGAGATAATCCTGGTGAAATATTCTCATCTATTGTTCAAGTTATGCAGTTTTTTTTTTGTATTCTTTTTTTTTTTTACCAGTGTAGTGCGCACGTGCTACCAGTGTAGTGCATCACAGTGAAGTTACCTCTTTGTGGAATAACACAACAGCATGTGGTTAAACCTGACACTGTGCTGACACTCTCATTGCACCTTAATCTTGTGTACGAATCTTGCCATATTCAGTTTCTACAATTCTCTGCAATTGGTCAGTTTCTTAAAGGGGAGGTATGGTTCATGTGTCTCTTCATGTACTGTGCCGGGTGGATATGCTATTTAATATGTACCGTAGATGTCTTTTGTTGATTTTTCTTTTTCCCCCTAGATGAACACTGAGTATTGTGCTGTGGTGGCCTGTCTTTGTATGAACAGAGGCTGTGTTGGACCTTGTGCATGGTAAAGAGAGGGCTAAATGCTGCCTTTAGACCAGTGTCAATACTGATTCCCATCACTGTTTGCACTCCACAGGGTGCATATGGCCTGCCTGGAATGTCCACAATGCTGCACCTCACTGATTGAGAAAAGCAATCAGTGGTGGAAAGTAACCAATACGTTTTCTCCAGTTCCCGAGGTACATTTACTTTACGTGTATTTTCATTGATACTTCTACTGCACCACATCTCAGAGGTAATGTACCTTTTACTCAACTAAAATTATTTGACAGCTTCTGTGTAGTTTCTTAATTACTTTGCAGAATTGTATTATTATAAAAAAAAGAAAATGCAATGTATGCTTGAGCCCTTTAATAATTCAGCTATTGGAAAATAGATGATCCACTGTACAAGCTCAGAACGTGTCGAATTGCGACGTTGTGAGCTTGGATCAGCTATTTAAGAAGTTAGAATTATGTGTGAAATTGGAGATTCCGCATAATGAGCATTTTTTAAAGATACTTTTTTTTCTTTATTGATAGAAACAGTAGACTGACAGGAAATGGGGAGAGAGAGATGGGGAGTGACACTCAGCGAGCGTCGTCGGGATCGGAAGTCGAACCCGCAACACGCTGTCAGGCGGCATTAGCAGACTATAGGTACCCAGACGGCTACGCCAGCCGTCCGGGCCATAATGAGTACTTTTACTTTGGTACTTGTAAAAACGTTTGTACTTTTAGTCAAGTTTTCAAATACAGTGCTATTACTCGTAACTTATCTTTTACATAGCTGTAACTTGTATCAATACTTTTACTCAAGTAAAAAAAAAAAAGAACAACATCAGAGTACCTCTCCCACCATGCAGTTAAAGCAATGACAGTGAACTAAATGGCAGAGCTGAGAGGAAGAGCAGTGCAGCTCCTCATTTTAAAATGCTAATTATTCCCCACGGTCACATTCTGTCCCAAACTCATCTCAGTGTTCCTTGGTCTATATGTCAAATCGTTGTCCTGGCTGGTACAATGTGTCACCATGTTTTGTGAAAGTTCTACTGTATGCTTCTGCACCCAATGCCACCAAAGAGTGAAAAGTCCTGTGCACTTGTTATAGGCTACTTGACACGTAAAGTAAATCTAGTTTTGACATATATTGTATTTTCTGCAGAGCACTGGCTTTTGTCACATGACATGGATAAGCCTTTTTTGTGGAAGATTGAAACCTGATTCATCTATGGGAATCATTATTGAATTCCTTCTTTGTCGTGCCTTTGTCTCGCTAATCTACATAGGCCCTACTTCATGTCGGACCACGTGTTAACCCATTAAAATGGAGGAAGCCACGGTGTTATTTTTGGTTTTAGCGAAAAGTCGCAGATATACAAGCTCACATCGCGTCACTTTTTTTCAAATCGTTTGAAAAACGTTGGATGATTTTGAATTTTCTCTTCTGGGGGTCCCTGCTACAAAACATTTTCAGATGAAGGTCCGTGGAAAAATATATATAGGCCTATACCGTACATTCGGAAGTCCTTGGCAGGAGAAGGTCTGATTACTGATTTAGAAGGCATTTGTATAGAATCGGCATCAGGTCGAGGTCTTAATGGGGTTAAACAATGGCACTACATTTTCACCTGTTCTTTGGCAATTAGAAAGCTATAAAAAATAAATGGTAAAACAAGTGTCATAAATATATCCAGGTTCTGATAATCCCTTCAAGCAGCTTTTGCATTTCCTTTGATTATGCCACACCACACTAGGCATTATACTCTCTGTGTGAAAATATGCTGTGAATGTATTGTGATGTGAGAATGTTCTTGCTAATCATTGTTTAATGATTTAATTAATATCCTCATCGCTGCATTATCGTAAACATCTTTTTTTCAAAGATGAAAGTGTCCAAAAGTACAAATGACAAAAGTCCATTTTCTTTTTATTATCAATGCATTTCCTCCCCAAATATAAATAGAACTGTTATTTTCACTATAAAATAGGGCTTAACACACAGGTCACTAACCGGTCTTTTTGGCCGATTTTGAGATTTAGAAATGGAATAACTTTGCTCGTGAAGGTGTCAGAAATGTCCCCTTCTATGACTTAGAGCAGTGATAGCTGAGTGGTTAGTTTCCACACCTAGGACTCCTGGAGGCCCCAGAGGCCGCAGGTACGATTCCCAGCTCCAGCTATCACTGCTCCCCTTCCCCCTTGCGCTCCTTGTGGGCATCACTGGGTTGAGTTCAGCTGGGTTAAAGCTGATAAACAAAGCAGCTGGGTTGAGCTGTGATATCTGAATTTCCCCCGCGGGGGAAATTCAATTCTAAAGTCAATTACTATTGACTTTTCCTAAATACTCAAGACAAATGTTCTAGTTTATTTTCCCCTTCTGAAACGTTTTCTAGATATGAAATAAAGCCCCCTTATGCCATAGCTGATGTTAGTTATCGGCTTTAATGTTGATTGGTCGTCCAATCAGAAAAGTTACAGAAAAGGTCCATTAAACTCAAGGTAAAAGAACATGTCCACTGAACTCAATGGACTTTTGGGGTTACTTTAGGTGACATAAAGGTTCTCGGACCTAGAACAATAGTCTGGTTGCCTATAGTACCCACACTAACGATAATAATAATAGCAATAATAATCAAGCTACCGGTATATGATACCTATCTACGCCTTCTTTCAGCGCCTGCAGTCATCCGGGTGCAAACCTATTGATTTCACCATAAATATGAGAAGTGGAGTTGTGCCTCTCCGTGCGGTCGAGGATAATGGGTTCGGGGGAGAAATTATTATATTTGTCCCCCGGTCAGATCCTTTTTCAGAGCCATGTTAAAACTCCATGGGCTAATGCATCAGGTCCCTGCTCCGGCCGGCCATCACGGGCAATCTGAAACCATGTAACGAGGATAATGTACTACATGCTCAGATGAACATTGGATTTTATGGCCAGGGCATCTGAGAGCATTGTGATGGTGTAATGGTGGACTTGGCTACTATACTGTGCTCCATGTTGTACAGATGGGGCTTTGAACCCCAAAGGCTGTTCAACTGTTGTGGGGGAAGTTTTGTCATATTATGTGATAGATACTATGTAGAATCGACCTCAGGTCGTAATGTGTTAATGATCCTGTGGGGAAATTCAGGTGTCATAGCAGTATTGCAGTAGACATGAAACACAGGAGAGATACAACTAAGATTCCAAACAAAAATGTAAATCATACCCAGTGTGAAGCAGAGCACACGAGCGGAGTGGAGTGGAGTGGGACGGAAAAATAAATTAAAAAAAAGTTTGCAACCATGTCCGAAACACTTTCTCCTTTGCCAGTGTGTTCCCAACACAAATGCCTGCGGTAATTTGAGCCTCGGCTTGATGGAGATCTGTCAAGGCAATCTAAGGCATTGTATTTGAAGACGGTGTTAGGATAAATTATGATACATAATTATGTTATTGGTGTATGAAGCTCATATGACCATATAAAGATATTATTATGAACTGAACGTACAGTATGAGACCACATTTTGGTCGGATACTGTAGGGTCAGGCTAAAGATTGCAGGTCATAATAACTTTAGACTATGAAATCATGATATACTGTATAAGTCACGAGTGGTGGAAAATAACCAGCACTACGTGGCACTTTCTTCCTGTTATTTCCTTGTTATGATATAGGAACAAATCAATGAGTTCCTACTACTTCCTTGTTTTTATTTGGGAACAAATGAATGAGTTCCACGCTTCTTACTGTCATAAACTGTACTCTTTATATAGGTCTACATGTTAAACTTCCATTTTGGAGGAGAGAGAATTCTCGACCTGACCGCTATGGTTGGGGAGAGAGATTTAGAACTGCTTTGTCTACCTTGTCTGTCTCTCTTCAATACAACAATCTAAAGATACGTCCTTTGGCTCTTTGTTTTATTTTAACTATGGATTTATAGATCCATATTTATCTTTAATAATTTATCTAATAATAATGGTCCTAATCGAGCGAGGATACTGTTTGTCACATTGGCCGACTGAGGGACGGATAAAGTGTTCAGGCTGTTAGCCATTTAAGGTTCACTTTCTCTCCCCCGGTGGAACAATGTTACAACACGTATCTGAAACCAGCCAGGAAAATCTCTATAATTGCTGTATTATCAGACAAAGGATTTTATTAGACAACAGTGTTATCTGAGTTTTGGATTAATGTGGACCCGCGTGGACATCCATCAGCACCGGACCGTGTGACGAAGGGTTGGATATCTCCACCGACGCTCGACGTGTGCGGTGCTTTGGGATCTCCACGCCCGGCAAATTCCTAAGTGATTAAGATAAGTACATATTTACTAAGTCCCCGTAACGTGTCGTGTCTGTTGAATTTTGAATTAACGATGTTAATGTTATGATAATTGATATGATTTGTGAAGTATGTTCTCCCTCCGTCTGGAGGAGTCCTAGCTCCTAATAATGTTTTGGTTTGACACGCGTCGTAAATTAACCCTTATCTGCTATAGATACAGATGGTCGTATAACTTTTTGTTTCATCTTACGTTTCAAGGTGGTGATCAACACCTTAAATCTATTTTTATCTATTTCTCTCCGGTTTTGGTCTCCCTCTCTCGTCGTGATGAGGAGACAGTACTGATTTTCAGACTTTAACTTTTTTCGGTACAGTTGTTTTTGTTTGTCTGGACCCTATGAAGGGTCATTATTTGTTTGTCCTCCGCAAGTGTCTGTTAGATCAAGCGGAATGTCCTCCGCAAGTTCAGTGTCTGTTAGATCAAGTTGCGGAATGTTTTGGAACAGCGACTCAGGCAGTCGGCTGTTTATGTTATTTGTAACTGTATCGATTAATCTGTGTTTATTTGGGTCTCTCAGTTTCATGGCTTTGCGCCAAGCCATTGGAAATTGAGAAGCAATAATTTATCTTTGACTATGTTACTGACCAGTTCTGTTTTCTGTAATATTAAGTACTTTTAAGACATTTTAAAATGTCTCTGAGAAATTAAAGTTAAGATTTAAGACTAAGAATAACTAACTCAAATTATTGATGCCTAAATTAATTTAAACTGTTGTAACTTTAAGACTTTAGAGCCATCCATAGGACTATGGGTCGTTTACAGTATTGATAATTCCTGTTTACTCTTATCTGTCCCTCACTCCCTTGCTGCAGTCGCGATGCAGGCAGGGGAGTCAGGAACTAGCCTAAATTAATATGATATGTTGTAACGTTAAGTTTTAAAATCCTCCAGAGGATTCTGGCTGTGTATTATACTATAATTTCATTTATTTGACTTTTCTGTGAGAATGAATTTACCGTACTGTATGTGTGTGCGAGCAGAAGATTTGCGTGTGGGTGCTGCTTCAGTAAACCCCCCCCTCTCTGACTCCCATCTCTGTGAGCATGAGTGCGTGTGCGTGCGTGCGTGCACTTGTGTGCCGTCCCAATAATGTATGTGTGAGTGCGGGCAAGCGCCTGTGTGTGCGTAAATGTCGCTTTAACCCCTTATCTGTTCCACTCCCTCTCCATCACTCTTGTGTGAGTGCGTGCGTGAGCGTGCGTGTTGACTGTGATTCATGCCTGTCGAGGTGTGTGCGTATGTGTGCCTGTGTGCCTGTTAGACATCTGCCGCCTTCAAGGTCAGATGGTCTGTGTGTGAGAGAATTGTTTTGGGAACATGTCTTGTTTAGACTTTCCTTTCTCCTATTTTTCGTAAACGTTCTGATTGTTTACTGTCTATGGTATTTTGTTTAATTGTCCTGTTCTCTTACTGTTAAGAACTGCATTACCCATAAATCTCTGTTGGGAACGTCATGTCCCAGGTTACCATAACAACCAAATTAGACTCCATTGTTGAGAAGGACACAAGGTCGCTTCTCGCCCCTGAGGCGTATTACTTATCACTGACAGTTTCAACTGACTCCCCTGTGCCCAAGCTGCTACTGTACTGTACTGTAGTGTATGATTTAAAGCTCATTTCATTGATTTAAATAATTTAAATTATTTTATTTAACTTTTACAACTTGTTGTAAAAAAGGGGGGAGTCTAAGGTTTAATATATTTTAATTTTGATTTGATTTTAATTTATTTAATTTGGTTTTTCATTGATTTAAGATTTATTTGAAACTTAATTTGAAATGTTTCTGTTACATGGGCTGACGGTGACGGAGAGAGGACCGCAGTGTGGGGAAGGAGGAATCGGGTCAACTGAAGACAACCACGACTGAGATGGGGCAGACGAACCACAACCTGAGGCCAGGCCAGGCCAGCAGTGCATGCCAAATCAACCGCAGCGGCACGATGTAAAAATCGTGCCTTGTCGGTGAGAATTCTGTTGCACTGTTGTTGATGCCATGTGTAGTACAAACACTATCATGATGAACTAAATTGTTTTGAAAACAGTAAACTGGCCAAGTCCTTCGTCCCCCCTAGGAATCACCTGAGAAGACGACCGAGACCCAGAAGAACCGGCCCCACATCAACTGCATCCTGCGTCCTCCTCCTCACGTCTCTACAACGCCCCACCACCGTCATCATCGTCCCCGTCATCATCACCATCATCGTCATCATCGTCATCCGATCAATGGTCATCCGATCAACTCATATTTTCTTTTTTCATTTTTCATTCTTTATTCTTTATTTTTATCTGTTTATTCAATTTTAATTCTGTCTTCATTCATCTGTAAGAAACGATGAATGAAGGTGTCAAGTTTCTTTAACTTTAAGGATTTATTACAGTTCTCTTTTGAAAATTTGAATTTCTAAATATTATTAAAGTCTTCATATTATTATTATTATTACCCTGATAAAATGTTTAATATGGAGGTCATATGAACCTCATACAAAAATTAAAAGGATAGATTGTTAGGATAAATTATGATACATAATTATGTTATTGGTGTATGAAGCTCATATGACCATATAAAGATATTATTATGAACTGAACGTACAGTATGAGACCACATTTTGGTCGGATACTGTAGGGTCAGGCTAAAGATTGCAGGTCATAATAACTTTAGACTATGAAATCATGATATACTGTATAAGTCACGAGTGGTGGAAAATAACCAGCACTACGTGGCACTTTCTTCCTGTTATTTCCTTGTTATGATATAGGAACAAATCAATGAGTTCCTACTACTTCCTTGTTTTTATTTGGGAACAAATGAATGAGTTCCACGCTTCTTACTGTCATAAACTGTACTCTTTATATAGGTCTACATGTTAAACTTCCATTTTGGAGGAGAGAGAATTCTCGACCTGACCGCTATGGTTGGGGAGAGAGATTTAGAACTGCTTTGTCTACCTTGTCTGTCTCTCTTCAATACAACAATCTAAAGATACGTCCTTTGGCTCTTTGTTTTATTTTAACTATGGATTTATAGATCCATATTTATCTTTAATAATTTATCTAATAATAGACGGGCAATATTAAATCCTGTTGGTTATTGATTAGGCTAATCACCACAACCGAGAGAGGGAAGCGACTCGTGGCGTGTGTTTTTCATTCAGCCAAATCAGTCTCACTTGCATTTCAAATCGTATCCTTTGACTGGCTGGTGGTGATGATATAGTCTATAACTTAACTGCTACTTATTATAACATAGCCTACTTGTGTGGATGATATAGATACATTTTGTGAAATCTTGATAAAGGGAATTCTCTGTCTCCTCTCCTCTACACGGTGCCGACATGGCTCATCATGATGGCTGCGCTGCCACGGACTAGCCGAGAGACTGTTTGTTGGCAACATGTGGCTAGGAGAGGAGAATAGTACAATTCTGCAAAGTAATTAAGAAACTATACAGAAGCTGTCAAATAATTGTAGTTAAGTAAAAGGTACATTATTTGCCTCTGAGATGTGGTGCAGTAGAAGTATCAACAGGATCGGCTAGGAGCGGAGGAGGTCGGCGCTCCAAGGAGCGGAGGAAAATCCTCGCTCCAAAGCCGCTCAGACGGTCAGACCCATTTGAAAAGTCTCTCGCTCACGTCAAAAACAGCCCGCTCCGCTCCCCGCGCCGCTCGCGCTCCACTCCGCTCGTATGCCCTGGTGTGAAGTAAGCAGTGCCTTTGATGAGTTTATTTAATTTAGCTATTGCATAGCCTATGGCTAGGGTGACCAGATCCAAACTGTTCATTTGAGGGACAGAAGTACCACTTGTGTGGGACAATGTGGGACGGGCGGGCAGGGGGTTAATAGCAAACGTAAGTTGCTAATAAATGCCTAATAATGCCTATTAATTTGATATTTTATTAACAGGCTTAAAAACATATCTTGCAGGGAAAAGAGACAATGAGAGAGATTTACATTACAATGGAATACTCTGCCCTATAATGTATCCCAGTAGTCCAGTGTGGTCCAGTCTAGCTTGCTGTGAGCTCACTTTAAGAGCTTCAGCAACAATCAGCGCAAATATATCAACACCTGCCAGTCACAATGTGGGACAGAGTCTTAATTTGGGGGACGCCTGAAAGTCATGGAAATGTGGGACTGTCCCTCGCAAAGGGGGACATCTGGTCACCCTACCTATGGCTATGAACTGGAGGAACAATGTTAAATCCCTGTCCAACTCCAATCATATCAATAGTCTGCTGAACATCGACTTGAAGCAAATCCCATCCAGGTGTTGCAAATGCTTCTAATTAAAGATCGAAAGGTCACGCTGCTATCATAGCGTGTGCCGTGTGTGGGCTTGGGCGAGTGTGTGCCTTGATTGCGTGCTCCGCGCGCGCGCGTGTGTGTGTGTGTGTGTGTGTATGTGTGTGTGTGTGTGTGTGTGTGTGTGTGTGTGTGTGTGTGTGTGTGTGTGTGTGTGTGTGTGTGTGTGTGTGTGTGTGTGTGTGTGCACGCGCCTGCAGAGAGTGATTGGGGACGGCGAGAGCACATGCAGACCTTGTGTAGCGGTTGGTGTTAACATTTGCATTTTTAGCATTAACATTAACATCAGCATCAGCATTTTTAGCATTAGCATTTGTTAGCATTAGCTTTAACATTAGCATTTTTAGCGTTAACATTTTTAGCATTAGCAATAGCTTTTTTTTGCAATATAATTTTTTGCATCAGCATTATCATATAGCATTAAAGTTTAAATCATGTTGCTCGGCAAAAGTATGCCAGAGTAATGTGACGCCAAAGTTTCTGTTTTTGAGTCTCCCATTCAAAGTCAATGGTTTTTTTTTTGGCGTCATTTTTTGCAAATCGGATAATAAATCGTGCGGCAGTTATTACGCGCTGAAATTTGTGGGAACAATACATATTATTAAGTATGGCGGATTACAATAAGTGTTTGCCATTGCATGGTAGGCACACTTAATAAACAGCCTCTTATGATCCTCATAACGCATTATTTCTGCTCTGTCATAATAGATTATAAACAGTCCTTTAAATATATTTAATGTACTCATTGAAATACTTGTAAACTAGTGTTCCAAACATAGGTCAAATTTCCCCTTGACAAAAGGGGAAAGGGAAAATAATTGGAGAGAGAAAAACAATCACGTTTGTTAGTGAGTTTAACATTTTTCTTGACAAAAAGGCCTACATGCCATGACAGTCGATTTGAATGCCATTACATGTTAGCTAATAACCTGGTAACTTGAAAGACTGTTTCTGCCTCAAAAGGATGTGATTTCATTATTGAGGTTTATTGGCTATTTTAAACATTATAGCCCAATATACCAGTGGTTATACCTCTAAAAGGCTATATGACATAATATGCATTATTACTCCTGGCAAAAAGTGATGAAGGCAGCGCTTACTTGGTTACTGGAAATATGTTATGCATCAAAATGGCTTGGTTTCATTCTTGGGGTTGCACAGTATTTTATAGTCCATTATACTAGTGGACACATAAAGGCCATATAGTAAGTCATACAGTAGCATTACTCCTGCTGAAAACTGATTGCAGCTCCTACTGTACCTCGTAGCTGAAAGCTTGTTTCTGCCTCAAAATAACTTGATTTCATTCTTCAGGGTTATATTTCATGCAGACATTATAGCCCAATCAACCCAATATACCAGTGATTATACCTCTAAAAGACTTTTTCCGTCCATGCCTTACCCCTTATCTTATCCCTAAACTCATTTGCCATTTTTTACTATTTTTTTAAAACATTTTTAAATATTTCAAATAGCTGATCTACAAGTTCACAATGTATCGATGTAGGTCGGCTATTTGAAGTATTTTAAAATGTTTTTATTTTGTATTAGCCTATTTTTTTTTTTTTGTAAAAAAAAATGCAAAGACATTAGGGATAAGGGGTAGGCCTAAGGCATGGACGAAAATATAGCTACATATACATGTATGCCATAATAATTTGCATTATTACCTCGGCAGCTCCTACCTGGTGACTGGAAGGCTCGAAATGTCTTGGTTTCACTCTTGGGGGTTGTATTTCCAACACTATAGCAGGTTTAAGAGCGATAGATGTCTAATGTGCTTGTTGTTGTTATTGTATTTTGTGTAATGTTAGCAATATATTGACATTTAAAATTGACATCCAAGGCTTTTGTAGAATGGACCGATTTAGCCAATGTCAGCAGCCAATTGCATCAGTAGCCAGTTGATTATTGACAGCAGGCGCTCAGTTGAGAGCTGAAAGCATACAGAGTAACAATGTTTTTGCATGTTGGACTTTTTGTCAAGTAAAAGAATAAACTCACTAAGACAGGGGTCTTCAACAGGGGGTCCGGGACCCCTAGAGGGTCCTCAAAGTTACTATAGGGAGGGGGTCCTCAAAATCTTTGTGTGAGAACTTTAGAAAAATAGCAGATCTACAAGCTCGCAACACCTCACGCTGCAAGGCGTTGTCTATTCTCTCTCTAGACTGTATATGACGGAAGCTTTGAAAATTGTGGGAGGCAACAGTCTGGCCACGCAAGACTATATTACATGCAACCAGGGACGTGCAGAGAATGATAGGGAGGCAGGGGCTGAAATTTCAAAAAGGGCCTTTTGGTGAAAATATTGAAAATAGCAGACCTCCAAGCTCTCGGCTATTTTTGGTGCTTGATACCATACTGAAGCAAGCATTATCAAGTCAATTCTGGAGATGGTGTCTAATGGAACAGATTTCTACACAGAGGGCAATTCTTTCAACATAAGATGCTGCATTAAAGTTCAGAGGAATCCGAGAGTTTGGACAGGCAATTCTCTTGAATGCCGCCTTCAGGTATGGCATGGAAAGAGGGCATTTGCATTCTTGGTCTGGAGAGGGCACTTTTTACAGACGGCTGAAAGGGCAGGGGCTCAAGCCCCTTCTGAAGTCTATGTGTGCACCTGCCTGCATGCAACAGCCACTTTAAAACAATAAATGACAGAAATTCAATCCGATGATCCGCCGTGATCAGTCTGATGGCAGAGGCTCGTCTCCGTGGTTAGATCACTGCAGGATTTAAGCCTCAGGCTGAGGTTAGACATTTTAACACCAAGAGCATCAGCCTTTCATTCCTCTGATGGAGTATTGTTGTTTATGCTTCCCAACATTTACCCACATGTGCCACAGGGGAATCATTTTAATGCACACATTGTGTTGAGAGTCATGGATGTCTGATCATATTTAATGAGCTCTCCAAGCCCCAAGTTTCTCCCTGTTTTATTCATGGGATGCTCCTTTTGCACCGGGCTTAGCCGAGTGATAATTTATGAAGGTGTAGTGCATTTATTTATTTATTGGGTCCTATAGCAGCAGGAGGGCGGGTTGATGTGTGTAAGTAAAAGTATCAAACTGCAATGTAGAAATACTCTGTTACAAGTAATATAGTCTGGAATTAAAAATATACAAAAATGTAAGTAAAAGTTGCAAAAAAAGCTTTGGTATCAAAATGTAGGCTACATAAACATACCAAAAGTAGAAAGTACTCATTGTGCAGAATGTCCCATTTCACAAGTTTTGAAATGTATAAAACTAGAGGTTCGCGGCCCTTCGGGCCGCTCACATCTAGAGATCGCGCCTGCTTCGCAGGCGCTCACAGCTACGTTGCAGCAGTGATCCACCCACATCCATCCATCCATCCACATCCATCCATCCATCCACATCCATCCATCCACGCATCCATCCATCCATCCATCCATCCATCCATACATCCATCCACATCCATCCATCCATCCACATCCATCCATCCATCCATCCATCCATCCATCCATCCATCCATCCACATCCACATCCACATCCACATCCACATCCACATCCATCCAACCATCCATCCATCCATCCACATCCATCCATCCATCCATCCATCCACATACATGCATCCATCCACTTCCATCCATCCATCCACATCCATCCATCCATCCACATCCATTCATCCATTCATCCATCCATCCACATCCATCCGTCCGTCCGTCCGTCCGTCCGTCCGTCCGTCCGTCCGTCCGTCCATCCATCCATCCATCCATCCATCCACATCCATCCATCCACATCCATCCATCCGTCCATCCACATCCATCCATCCACATCCATCCATCCATCCACATCCATCCATCCGTCCATCCACATCCATCCATCCATCTCCATCCAACCGTCCATCCACATCCATCCAGATCCATCCATCCATCCATCCATCCATCCATCCATCCACATCCATCCATCCATCCATCCACATCCATCCATCCATCCATCCATCCACATCCATCCATCCATCCATCCATCCATCCATCCATCCATCCACATCCATGCATCCATGCATCCATCCATGCATCCATCCACATCCATGCATCCATCCACATCCATCCATCCATCCACATCCATCCATTCACATCCATCCATCCATCCATCCATCCATCCATCCACATCCATCACTTACTGTACTGTACTGTACTTTACTGTACTCTACTGTACCCGACTGTACCGTATTGTACTGTACTTTTCTGTACTCTACTGTACCCGACTGTACCGTATTGTACTGTACTTTGCTGTACTCTACTGTACCCGACTGTACCGTGTTGTACTGTACTTTGCTGTACTCTACTGTACTGTACTTTGCTGTACTCTACTGTACCCGACTGTACCGTGTTGTACTGTACTTTGCTGTACTCTACTGTACCCGACTGTACCGTGTTGTACTGTACTTTGCTGTACTCTACTGTACCCGACTGTACCGTGTTGTACTGTACTTTGCATTACTCTACTGTACCCGACTGTACCGTATTGTACTGTACTTTGCTGTACTCTACTGTACCCGACTGTACCGTATTGTACTTTGCTGTACTCTACTGTACCCGACTGTACCGTGTTGTACTGTACTTTGCTGTACTCTACTGTACCCGACTGTACCGTGTTGTACTGTACTTTGCTGTACTCTACTGTACCCGACTGTACCGTGTTGTACTGTACTTTGCATTACTCTACTGTACCCGACTGTACCGTATTGTACTGTACTTTGCTGTACTCTACTGTACCTGACTGTAGCGTATTGTACTGTACTTTGCTGTACTCTACTGTACCCGACTGTACCGTATTGTACTGTACTTTGCTGTACTCTACTGTACCCGACTGTACCGTATTGTACTGTACTTTGCTGTACTCTACTCTACCCGACTGTACCGTATTGTGCTGTACTCTACTGTACCGACTGTACCGTATTGTACCGTACCTGACTGTACTGTACGCGACTGTACCGTACTGTACTGTACCCGACTGTACCGTACTGTACTGTACCCGACTGTACCTGACTGTACTGTACCCGACTGTATCTTATCGTATTGTACCGTACCTCTCTCTCTCTCTCTCTCTCTCTCTCTCTCTCTCTCTCTCTCTCTCTCCCTGTTCAGCTGACCCCCCCCTTCCCTCTTGTAACCTGAGACTCTGGTGATGATAATGACACATTGCCCTACAGAGGATTGCGCAATAGGTATTGCGAAATAACCATACAAACACAAACTGTACGGTAAATATGCATTTTGAAAACATGAAATGTTGACAGCGCAAAGCGTCCAGGTTAGTCTGTCCTGGTGGGTATGTTTATGAGAGGTGTTGTCAGATATTGTAGATGTAGATACAGATACAGATTTGAAGTGTGTCGCACCATTGGAATGTTGCTTGCTGGAGTGTATGATGCTGATGTATAATTCTTTTGAAAATAGCAGATTTACAAGCTTGCAATGTGTCGCATCGCAACACATTGTGAGCTTGGAGAGCTGACCTTGGGTGCCCTCACACCAAAATACCTAGAGTGGAATCCGCCTTTCTGCATTTCAATTAGAATGGAGCGGTTTTTGCAGAAATCCTCTACTGGCAAAAAACGCTCCATTCTCATTGAAATGCATTGGCGGATTCCACTCTAGGTATTTTGGTGTGAGGGCACCCATACCTCAACATTCTACTTAAATATGCCTACAGTACTTGAGTAAATGTACTTAGCTACTACACCACTGTTTTTCTTTTATAGCTGTTCACTATTTGCAGTCAGGTAGCCTTCTCTCCAATCTGCCATGCTCCCAGCACGCTGCCATTAATCCCTGCTCCTAACCCCAATGCATCATTATTTAATGCTGGCTGCACAGCACTATGTGCCCTCCTTAACGTAAAGGTGGCGAACCGGCTAAATCTATAGCTTGTATCCAGGGTTCCAAATGCGGGGGAGCGATGGGAGCTCAGCTCCCCTGAAGGAGACATGAACTCCCCAGAAAGCCTCATTTGAAACTCAGTGGGAGCTCTAAAAGACCAACATCCCCCCCCCCCCCCCCCCCCCGCTTCCTGTATACTGTAAATAAATATATAAAAGGCTAGTTAAGCACTTGTAAATAATCATGCATGTTTATTCACACATGGCAATTTCTGATAATTTGTGTCTGTAACACTATGTTGTTTATTTTCACTATTATCATTATTATTTTTATTATTTCCACCCGAACGCGCCGATATAAAATAATATAGACTATAGACTCTCTTACTCATCTTATAGCTTTGGGGTAAGTCTACAATTACATATACTGTCGGCTGTAACCTTTTATACTTGATATTCAATGCAGATGCATTTTGATAAACATTATGAAGTATACACTAAAGCGGGAAATACAGTTTCCCAAGCCATACACAGTATAAAGGAAGCCATTGCTGGAGCCTACTGTACCAGTGGTGGAAAAAGTACTCACATTAAGTAAACGTATCAATACTACAATGTAGAAATACTCTGTAAGGGTGCCCTCACACCAAAATACCTAGAGTGTAATCCAATGAGAATGGAGCGTTTTTTTGCCAGTAGAGGATTTCTGCAAAAAACGCTCCATTCTCATTGAAATGCATTGGCGGATTACTCTCTGTATTTTGGTGTGAGGGCACCCTTACAAGTAGAAGTCCAGAATTAAAAATATACTTGAGTAAAAGTACGAAAGTATTGGCATCAAAACATACTTAAAGTACCAAAAGTAAAAGTACAAAATGTTTGAAAATAGCCGATCTACAAGCTCAAAACGTGTCTATTTTCAAATAGCCAACGTATAAAACAGGGCTAAGATGGTTAATGTACATTTTGTAAAATTATAATGTATATCTGCAAAGTAACTAGTAACTAAAGTTGTCCAATAAATGTAATGGAGTAAAAGTACAATATTTAGATCCAAGATGTAATGGAGTCGAAGTAGTGTTGGAAATTGGAAATACTCAAGTAAAGTAGGCCTAATACCTCAAAATGTACTTAAGTATATTACTTAAGTAAATGTCCTTAGTTACTTTACATCACTGGAGCCTACTGTTTAAGTATGCTGGCTCCCTCCAGTCTGAAAGTGAGAGTCCGAGGTTGGTGCTGGAAATTATTTTTTAATAGGTTGATCGGTAGCAGGTTGTACTCATGAATTATCAATGCATACTAGAATAACTTAGAATATAATTAGCCCTAAAAGCTTCAACCTGTTCAACCTCCAGTCCTTGGCATGTCCAGCACAGTCCTGTGGAACTGTACGTGAGCCCAGTTCACAGTGCAGTGCTGTAAAGTCACTAAGTACATTTACTCAGGTACGGTACTTAAAGGACGACTTCACCCATCAACCTATCTCTATCAGTGAATTGAATCTTTTTCTACTCTGTACTTCAGAGAAGGGCTGTGGACAGTTCAGAAATCCACCTTTCAGTGACATCATCGTTAGGCAGTTTTATTTTTATTTTGTATTTCTTTCAAATAATATTTGTATTAACGTGAGAACAATGGCTTCCAGACAGTATAGCATGCTAACTTTCCAGGAATAGAAAGTTTGCAGTTTCTATTAGCTTGGATTCCCCATGCACAGTAGTAGACTAAAATGGTACCATACCAGTAAGACTCCCTAATCGGGAGATAAGAGACCATCACGTCACATGTACACAAACTTTAGAAGGCAATCGTAGCCAATCAGGAGGGAATATGGGATACTGTGTACCGCTTTGCGTGATTTTAGGCCAAAATATGTAGGAGCAGTGTCCAAAAATGTGTTATGCAAAAATCGGCCTGATTGTGGCGCAAGAAGAGGGCCATAATGAGCACTAGTGAGGACCAATTATATGAAGACACGTTGAAAATGGGTGACGTTGTCCTTCCTAGCTACAGTTTTGAGATACTTTTACTTTAGGCTACTTGAGTATTTCCATTTCTTCATTCTTTGCTTCTGCTACGCTACATTTGTTTGATTAATAATTAATCAAATTATTAATCAGAAATAATCAACATTTTGGAAAGGTAGGCTATAAACAAAATGGCTTAAGTTGTTAATGACTTATTATGGTCCAATAACATGATGTATATGATTTTGAAATGGACATTCTATGCTTTTACTTTTGCTACGTTGCGTATATTTTGATGCTAACATTTTGTACTTTGAATAATATATATGAATGCAGATCTTTTACGTGTAACAAAGTATTTTACTCAAGTACTTCTTGCAGCAATTTAAAGGTTGAGGTGAATGGGTCAGGTGATGCTCACATAGAAGGGTCAGGTTGACGGTTACACCCTGACGTTATATGACAGTCGCTAATGGTTACACCCGTTAGTGACAATATTAAAGCGTAAAAATAAATATAAAGGTTATGGATCAGTAGAGTGGATCAGAACGATTGTATATATTTGTTCACAGGTGTCAGCATTTGAATCATCTTCTCTCACCAGTCAGTCTATATTACACAGGCGTTACATGACACCTT
Organism: Nannobrachium achirus; assembly: GCF_963921795.1. Classification (NCBI taxonomy): domain Eukaryota; kingdom Metazoa; phylum Chordata; class Actinopteri; order Myctophiformes; family Myctophidae; genus Nannobrachium; species Nannobrachium achirus. The sequence continues at coordinate 32,827,816 of NC_137816.1, read as the reverse complement.
ACAAAGACTTCACACATTAGTATACAAGATGTGCTGTATACTGTATACAGTAGTTGATAGAAACATGAATACTGCATTCCTGTCAGCATTTCATGCATTTATTCATATTTTAGACCAATGCCTTTCACAGGCCTGTCATGCAGTCATGGTTGGTGAGAATTTAACTCATACTGTGCATTCTGAAGTCCTTTGAATTTCCACAGAAACAGGGATAACGTTACAGTAAATCTTAATTCCTGTCAGTTTTTATGTCCGTTTTTGTGCTAGAGTCACCTATTGTACCAATAAAGCGTATCTATGCACTAAAACTAAAGGAACAGATACAGGTATTGTAAAAGTCCCATTTACTGCGTGGTCGTTTGCAAAAGTGCAACATATTCACTTTTGCTCCATGCTAAATAAATCGCCTGGATAGCTCAAGTTTCTTTCACTCCCCCCCCCCCCCCCCCCCTTCTCTATCCCCCTCTCCCCAAAGGTGACCGGGCTTTCTCTGTTGCTGCCCCTGAACTTTGGTATAATCTCATAAATAACTGAATAAATAAATAAATAAAGATGACTTGACTTGAACAACAGGTCTAGTGTTACCTTCCTTTAGACAGTCCTACCACAGCCCCAGCCTTCAACCATTTTGCAACCTCCATGGTGTGTCCCCCCTCCTAGCATATGCTTGCAGTTTGATTCATGTATGGCAGTGGTTATCAAACTGCGGTCTGGGGACCAACAGGAGTGCTTGAGGGGGTTCCAGGAGGTTGCCAGCAAAATGAGTTAATATAGCAAAAAAAATAGTTTAACCACAAGCCTATTTCATACTTTGTCTATTTGAAAATAGTCTGTCTCCCAGTATACAGTATAGATCTGCCATTTCAAAGTATTTTTGAAAAATCTTATAGAATGTAGAGGGGAAAAAAGCAACTAATTAAAAATAAATAAAGATATACCGGTATATATATATATATATATATATATATATATATATATATATATATATATATATATATATATATATATTGGGGCACAATATTTGAGAACCACTCTTTCAAGGACATAAGATGGGGATTGAATGGACTCAATAACTGAGTTTTGAATTAATTTTGTAAAAAGCAAGGCTTGCAGTTTAATGCAATATATTTTACAGAATGACCATTGGCCAACTATGGAAGAAGCATGCTAATGGGAGCTAAGAGATCATGAATAGAAATTTAATCAAAATGCTAAGTGGACTGGAGGTGTGGAATCGGCTCCACCGCTGTTGCGCTCAGCTTCTTCGGCTCATTTACTTTTCTCATAGAACTCAAACCGACAACCTATCAAAAGGAAAATAAGGATCAAACAAATCCTCTAATGATCACGAAGACATCTAGCGCTTCGCTATAATTGCAACGTGACACTGAGGGTTTTGGGCACCTTGCGTGGAGTTGTCAAGCACACTGTGAGCTAAACAGGTTTTGCAGTAGGCCTGGCTAACATGTTTGACTGATGATTGAAGTCTATTTAGTAGAAAATGCACATTGTCTCTGGTGGAAAGAAAACTATACTGTCCAAAACTGATGCTTTTCAGGATTACAATAAAAGTAGCAGATCTACAAGGTCAAAACGTGCATATATGCTACTTTTGATGCTTTAGTGTGAATCTGTGATGCTGTAGTATGATTAAGTACAGTAGGGCGCTAATTCACGATAAAAACGCAAAAAAGTTAAAAAAAAAAAAAAAAAAAAAAAGGCAGCTAACGACATGTCTAGTTATTGCATCATCATAAGCCCTTTCTGCTGATGACAAGGTGACTGACAATCAAGCAGCAGCTCAGGGTCGGTCAGCTGTTTTCATTGTCAGGCTGGGGTGACCTTGGAACGGTTGTGCTGAAGGTTTTGTCAGTTAATGAGTTTTGACTGAGAGACAAGAGAAGCTGTGCTCATTTGCACCAAATGAAAGTACTGCTTGCAGAGGAAACAAACAAGCATAAAGTGAACATAAAGTGATACATTAATGTACTTTTTTCTTTCCTCCCGCGCATCTCCCTATAGGTCCTCTATAGGCACGTCCCACTGGGAGGAGACCGCATGGCAGAACAAAGACCAGATGGAGGAAGTACATCTCCACACTGGCCGAGGAGCGCTTTGGGATCCGCCCTGAGGAAGTGGATAATGTTGCTCAGGAGAGGGAACTCTGGAAATCTTTGTCGGAACTGTTACCCCCGTGACCCGATTCCGGATAAGCGGTTGAAGATGGATGGATGGATGGATTCAGGTAAATGCACTTTGTCACTGTCCAGCACTGTCTCTCTAGAGTCTAGACTCTTCTCCCTCCTGGCTCCCAAGCTATGGAATTACCACCTCACCCCTGTATTTCCTAGTATCACTACTGACCTGTACTTGTGGTCATTAAGTGTTTTAGCATCATTGGTTTCTTGGAACGTCACAGCTCACCTTACCTTGTTGTTTGTTGCCCCGGTTTCGTGCCTTTTATTCTGATCTCGCACTTTGTAAGAGCGTCTGCTAAATGCCTAAATTGTAAATTATAAATCATCTTCTGGTTTAAATAAAAGTCCAACATCAGTGTTGAGTAAAATGTGAAGCCTATTAATTGTTTTTGCTTAAGGCATGTTAAAACACCATTGCAATAGTCAAGGCACAATTAAACGAGCATGAATATTCTATTTCTTTAAAACTCTAAATCGATCTGATCCTGGAGATATTTCTGAGATGATAAAACACGTTTGATAACGTGGCTTTCAAAATATAGGCTGGGATCAAATAAGACATCTACTGTATGTTTTTGGCAACAGACTTGCATTTAACCAGTAAGACTCCCTAATCGGGAGATAAGCGACCGTTGGTCGCTTATCTCCACAAATAGGCCAAAAGTTTGTTTTACCAATTATTACACTCTATGTGAACATTTACATCAACAAATCCCAAGTACTATGCAGAACGACCCATTTCAAGTTTTTAATGTACAACAATATTTAGAAAATAGGTCTACAAGCTGACAGTCCTCGTCCCTTATATTCCCATAGGTTATATGGAGATCTCAGTGTTTGTCAGTCCTTGTTCATTTATGCCCATATATGGACATCTCTATATCTATTGTAACAGTCCTTGTCCCTTTATGCCCATATGGAGATCTCTTAACTGTAAGTCCTTGTCCCTTTTATGCCCATATATGGATATTCCTGATGTCATCAGTATATGAACATATATGGGCTTTCTGATATGCCCATATATGGAGATCTCTTAACTGTAAGCCCTTGTCCCTTTTATGCCCATATATGGATATCCCTGATGTCATCCGTATATGCCCATATATGGGCTTTCTAATATGCCCATATATGGAGATCTCTGTATCTCCATATATGGGTATAAAAGGATACTTCAGGTCTGACATCAGGTTTGTTTATATTGGGTTGCTAGGTTTGACATCACAAACTCTATGGGCCATCTGACCTAGAAATCTATATTTGGGCATAGATGACTCATCGTGACCTCATCACACGTCGACCGCACGTGTGACGTGCGGTCGACCGCACGTGTGACCGACGGACGGCCGGTGGAGGTTTTCATACTAAACTGCGACCTTACGGTCGCAAATACAAGCTGACAGTCCTCGTCCCTTATATTCCCATAGGTTATATGGAGATCTCAGTGTTTGTCAGTCCTTGTTCATTTATGCCCATATATGGACATCTCTATATCTACTGTAACAGTCCTTGTCCCTTTATGCCCATATATGGAGATCTCTTAACTGTAAGTCCTTGTCCCTTTTATGCCCATATATGGATATTCCTGATGTCATCAGTATATGAACATATATGGGCTTTCTGATATGCCCATATATGGAGATCTCTTAACTGTAAGCCCTTGTCCCTTTTATGCCCATATATGGATATCCCTGATGTCATCCGTATATGCCCATATATGGGCTTTCTAATATGCCCATATATGGAGATCTCTGTATCTCCATATATGGGTATAAAAGGATACTTCAGGTCTGACATCAGGTTTGTTTATATTGGGTTGCTAGGTTTGACATCACAAACTCTATGGGCCATCTGACCTAGAAATCTATATTTGGGCATAGATGACTCATCGTGACCTCATCACACGTCGACCGCACGTGTGACGTGCGGTCGACCGCACGTGTGACCGACGGACGGCCGGTGGAGGTTTTCATACTAAACTGCGACCTTACGGTCGCAATAAAAGTTTGCCTAGATCAATCAACTGAAGGAAATTGTTTGGCATCCAGTCTTTGATCTTGGCTACATGTTGTTGAGGGGAACCATGCATATTGTACAAGGGCAAGGGGTGGAAAAAAAGGTTTACCTCAATCTAGCTCTTGTCGCGGATGTGCATGAGTGAAACAAGTATGAACACGACATATTCAAACTTTTGCTTCACTTGTAAGATTGCCAGAACCTCCCTATATCTGACCTCTCATTGAAAATAAATTACTATACGATCAGTATAGTAATTTATGCGATCAATTTATGCGATCAGTCGCTTTCCGTGTAGGGAGGAAGGGGAAACATACGCTTACACTACTACACCCATATAGTCAAGTATGATCTAAACCAGTGAATGTATGTACAGTATATGATATACCTTGTAGCACTTATTACAAGTAAGACGCCCTAAAGGGCGAGGTCGCGCTGAAACAACAGACTGACACAATATGTCCATATATTGGCATTCCCAGATATGGGCTTCATATTGATTACATCGGGGGCACAATGTACATGCAGTAATCCTGGTTTCTATGCCTCCCCCTGGGCAGCCTGATGGAGGGGAAAGGAACTGGTTGGAATAACGTGTTCCTTCCACGCGCCACGTCCAACTGGGGAAGCTCCCCCTGTCAGGTGATAAGAAGCAGCCTGCTCACTCCTCATGCATTGAAGGAAGCATGAGGTCAGTCCGTTGCTCTCCGCAGGTTGGCAGAGGGAGAGCAGCGCCCAGGATTACAGCTTAGGCACTGGGTGAAAATTCAGGGAAAAACAAATATCAATGACATCAGGGATCTCCATATATGGGCATAAAAGGGACAAAGACAGAATTGTGAAATGGGATTCTCCACTCCATCAGGGAGTAGGTGGCAGTCGCCCAGTCAAAGAACCTCAAGTCTGCTTCCTGTGCCATATGGGTCATGCAGGCACGTGCACACATTTTTTTTTTTTTTTTTTTTTTTTTAGATATTTTGGGGGTCTTTTCTGCCTTTATTTTTAGTACACAATGGAGATTGACGGGAAGCAGACAGACGGGGAGTGAAATGCAGTAAAGGTTGATCGGGACCCGCAACACATTAGAGCCCATAATATGTGGTATGCGCCTGGACCGCAAGGCCAGCGGGCCCCCCAGACACACGCACAATTTACAATTTAGGCATTTAGCAAATGCTCTTAAACCAGAGTGATTTACAGTAAGCAAGGTAAACACAAGGTCATAAATACATCAATACACAGAGATAATGTGGGATCATGGGTAAGCAGTCTGCAGCAGTGGAAGGAACAAGTTATTCCAAACAGTTCCTTTCCCCTCTATCAGGCGCCACGGCTGGCCAGGGGGAGGCAGTATAGCAGAATTGCTGTATGTTTTTGTGAGGGTACCTACCCTAGGAGACACGGGGAGAACATGCAAACTCCACACAGAAAGGCCCTTTCACCAACCCTACCTAGGGTATGGGCACTGATTACGTGGAGGAGAGAACATGTCCCCAACGGGAATCGAACCTAGGACCTTCTAGCTGTGAGGCGACAGCGCTACCGACTGCAACACCGAGCCCCCGTGAGTCTGCAGTTCTAACTGCAAGAGTTCATTCCACAGTTTGGGAGCCAGAGGCCGGGGAGAAGAGTTTGGGTCTTTGTGGAGTGTTTTTTGTGGGAAGGTTCTGAAAGCTTCCCTTTTTTAGCTGATCTGAGTGCGTGGGAGGGGTTGTAGTAGAGTTGCATCAGGCTTTGAAGATATGGGGTGCCATCCCTTTGGTTGCTTTGTAGGCCAACATCAGTGTTTTGTGCGACACACAAACGCTGAACACGGCTCCTGTTCCAATGCAACAGATTCCCTGGCTGGCTTGGGCCCAGTCAGTGCCAGTAGCCCGCACCACTTTAGTGCATTTCCTATATTTCGCGACCATTGGAATTGGGTTCCATCTGTTTTCACTCAGTGAGAATCTGGAGACATTACTGAGGATGCATGGTGGCCAGGAAGCCTTGTGAAATAGTGCCAGATATCAACAGCTAGAATCCTAAACAGAGGTGGAAAGTATACAACTCAAGTAAATCATATGATTGTGATATTTGAGTTTAAATAAACAAATAAATGTGTGCGATCACACATTTTGTCCTGAACAGACAAAAAGTATATTTTGAGATAGACCTACAGTACCGGTATGTATTACCAGTGGTGCTTTGGAGTTTTCTTTTCAGGGGGGACGGTCATTTATTGACGTCACGTGCACGCTCGCCTTTAGATGTGTGCGTGCGCCTACATGTGCGCATGAAGCAAATAGAAAATATTGCGCTGCAGTAGAGAAACTAAATCTCAAACAGTCTACAGTAATGGAGCCATGTAGCCTATGAGGACGCACGCACAATGCACATACAGTCACCGCTGGTCTGGAAACCTACAGTAGGTGTTAAAGTAGCCTATCCATATGAATAGGGTAGCCTACTTAGGGGCTAGGGCTTGTGAATCTGGGGGATGCACAAGCCCACCACTCACTGGTAAACCTGGTAAACTTGTTATGCAAATAGCCATAGGCTATGGCGCGTCATCACTCGTATAGTCTATAATTCTAAGGTTCTAGTATGCACTGTTCCGTGCCGTTCCTGCTAATGCATGTGGGAAATATATCTACCGGTCACGTCCGGCCTTGAAAGCACTACTGCCTATTACTTTATTAATTTGCTTTACTTGAATTAGCCTCTTTGCCTACTGTTCTATGAATTGTCTTTGTAATAAAATACTAAGTAATAATAAATGACTAAAACAAAACCAGCAGCAACAAAAAAAAAGAAGAAAAAAGCAAATCTGATTATGACAACAATTTTACTTCAACTTTTCAAAACTACCATGTTATTTTTTTCCTAAATGAAAAGAATCATCCCTTCATTTATGGCTTCTAGAGATTTGACCTCTCCATCCCATTGTTGGATGTTACCGTAGCTTCAGCATCACAAAGACACAGATGATCAAATGGCTCTTTCAAGAAAACCAGTGATGACCTGCAAACAACGTAATTGCAAATGTTTCTTTGAAAACACATCAAATTAGAGAGGTATGTAATCCCTCGATGAGTTACAGATGGGGTTCACAATGCTGTGCAACAACACAGCTTCAACTGTGTGAGCCGAGTGCTGGGGCATACAGAGAATGGTTTAAAGTACAATTAATCAAGTACTGTACTTAAGTACAGTTTCAAGGTACTTTTACTTCTACTTCACTAGTCTGTAGTGTATAGTAAGTGAAGGTAGGTAGGTCGTTTTCAAAACTTTGCCCTGATGGGATTCCTTGGGACTTTTTTTCCCTCACTAAGGACATAATGAGGATACAGAATCAGTTGAGTTTGCTACTATTGCAATTTGTTTTAGGTTTAGCCTAATTTTGGCCTAAAATTACTGGACTATATATGGACATTTGTGGCTGTCGTGACGCGAGTCACACTTGCAAATTAATTCTGTCCCTGTCCCTTTTATGCCCATATATGGAGATCCCCGATGTCATCAATATTAAGCCCAAGTAGTTAATTGTCAATAAATATAGTGATGCAGCCAGCCTAAATATACCGGTATGATTCTGAATTGGGCATTATGCATAATGAATTATTTTACTTTTGCTACTTTAAGTATATTTTTATGCTAAAACAAAGTAAAGTTTGAAAAGCAGGACTTTTACAAATGTTCTTTTAACATTGTGGTCCTGTTACTTTTACTTAAAGGGCCTACACCATGCTTTTAAAACTATATTTTTTGTATAAATATATGCTCAAACTTGAGTCTTAGACAGGTCTTAACCCCCAACACACACCCTGACCATTCCTCTTGTTTCTTATAGCTGTGCTATTATTAGGCCCTGCAGCTGCAATACCAAAACGGCCTTTGTTTGCTCAGTGGCGCATCTAGTGGGGTTTTTCCACCCTCCCCCTCCCCCCCTCTCCAACGTTGTCGACAACAAATAATGTAATATTGGGCCAATACAAAAATAGGATAATGTTCCAGCTCTGATTATAGCCTACTGTAGGCCTATGTTGTATGATATAAGCCTACTGTCAAATCCTCTTCCTCCTGGTTGGAGGCTTGGAGCGTTTTCATCTGCAGCGCAGCGGGCAGCAGCGGCCCCGTGTAGCCGTGGATAGAGAGAGGAGAGGCGGGGTGTGGAGCTCTTTCTAGCCGGAGATAGTGAAGAGTGAGGCGGGGTGGCCAGCTCTCTATAGCCGGGGACAGCGATAGAAGAGGCGGCGTGTAGCCGTCGATAGAGAGAGGAGAGGCGGGGTGTGGAGCTCTTTCTAGCCGGAGATAGTGAAGAGTGAGGCGGGGTGGCCAGCTCTCTATAGCCGGGGACAGCGATAGAAGAGGCGGCGTGTAGCCGTGGATAGAGAGAGGAGAGGCGGGGTGTGGAGCTCTTTCTAGCCGGAGATAGTGAAGAGTGAGGCGGGGTGGCCAGCTCTCTATAGCCGGGGACAGCGATAGAAGAGGCGGCGTGTAGCCGTGGATAGAGAGAGGAGAGGCGGGGTGTGGAGCTCTTTCTAGCCGGAGATAGTGAAGAGTGAGGCGGGGTGGCCAGCTCTCTATAGCCGGGGACAGCGATAGAAGAGGCGGCGTGTAGCCGTGGATAGAGAGAGGAGAGGCGGGGTGTGGAGCTCTTTCTAGCCGGGGACAGTGATTAAGCTCTCTATAGCCGGGGAGAGTGAAGGGAGGACCGGGACAGTCTGCTTGAGCTGCTTGTCGCGGCCAGGACCGCCGCTCTGTCCACCGGGTCGGAGCTGCTTGTCGCGGCCGGGGCTTCAGAAGGCCTCGGATCATTAAAAATAGGTCTTTTGTTTCCTTGTTAGAAGGGACGAAGCTTGGGTCCTCGCAGTCTATAACGTCACATTTATAGTGCAATCCAGGAACGTTAAGACTTCTCCTTGGACATGTTGATAGCAAAAATGTTCATAGAATAAAAGTGAGTGAGAGCACTGAGTGAGCAGCCCCAGAACAGTAAGCCAACTGCAGATGGAAGTGGAGGCTAAGCAAATTAGAAACAAATGAGGGGCTGGGTTTAGAAGAGTAGCTCTGGTTTTTACCTGAAGGGCGGGGGGGGGGAACGAGAGTGACGTCACTCTCGTCAACTCTCAGAACAGCACTGTTCTGAGAACCCGTGGAAAGCTTTTCATCTCTGTCTGCCCAAAACCAGAGAAAGACACAACGGTCAGAAATAGGACTTTGTGAGGATAGAAGGTGCCAGTGGGACCCCAAAAAAAGGTTTTAAAATAGAAAAAGTGAAAATTCATGGTGTAGGTCCTTTAACCCATTTAGTGCTCCAGACATGAACGGGTTAAATGTCCAGTGTGCCTCTCGCAGGCTTCCATACGCTGCCATTGTCTTATTTTGAAGGCCAGAAGTCCATTGCGTCAACACTTCCGGGTTGACGTCATGACGTCATTCAACGGGAGCGGTCGTCACCCCATGCGGTTTCTAAAATGGCCGATCGATGCCTTTGTTATTATGTTTTTGTAGCGAGAATCTAATGCCATCCTTGGCTTTAAAAGTGTTGTTTGGAGAAAATGGACATTAAAGATGAGATTCCCCGTCGGCCTCCATGTTATGGGATTACTATTTTGTGCAAGTGGATCCGTGATGATGATGAATCGGCGAGGCCGATCGTGCCAGGACCTTCCGCCGGGCTATTGGGTAGGAGAACCGGCGTTACTCTATATACAGTATTTCACGCGAGTATACTCGGGATCGGCACTCTAAATACTTGAGTATTTTTCATGAGTATTCTCGGGATCGGCTAGAAATGAGTTAAGAACAAAAGTCTGCATTCCTCTTCCACAAACATAGGCTACTGTAGACAGACAATGTAAAATCTGCCTTCCTCTTCCACACACATTGTATACAGACAATGTAAAATCTGCATTCCTCTTCCACATGCACATACATTACAGCATATATAGACAATGTAAAATCTGCTCATCTCATACCTCACAGTATGAGGAGCTAATTATGATTGATGGATTTAAGAGGATTCTGCAGCTCATTGGAGCTCATTGTCACAATTTGTGTCCAATCAGTTGGGATAACGAGTGGCATCAATTTTGGCTGAATGATTTACATACCATGCATGCTGAATTCGTCGCTGCTGGGTGGAAACCTTGTATGTCCAAAACCGTTACTTTTCAGGAAACGGAACAACAACTTTCAGAAATAGTGAAAATAGACAAGATACAAGATCACACAAGCGTGTGAGCTGATTCACCTAGGAGAGTCGAGGGGGTGGGAAACATGTTTTAAAAAAGAATCCCCCAATATCTTTTGAAAATAGCAGATCTTCATGATGTGTTGTGACTGTGAGCTTGTGGATCTGCTATTTTCAAAGAATTGCTGTAAAGTGGTAAAACGTATTCTATAATTATTGTACATCTGCTCAGGGGCGTCACACCAAATTCTGGGCCCTGGGTACAAGGATTCACTGCAGGCCCCCCATGAATGTTAAATATTGAAAAATAGCACATATACAAGCTCACAGCGCGGCACCGAGTGCCGCTGCGAGCTTGTATATCTGCTATTTTTGAAAAATCTTGAAAATGTGTGCAAGAAACCTATGTCAAGGACCCCCAAGATGATATGTATTTGGCCACGGACCCCGATCTCAAAATATTTTGTTCCAGGGACCCCCAGAAGCAAAATTTGAGTTAGAAATGTTCGCTTAAAAAATACATATATTCAAAGATTTTCACACATTTTCACAACTTTTCAAAAATAGCAGATCTACAAGCTCGCAGCGCGGCACTCGGTGCCGCGCTGTGAGCTTGTATATCTGCTATTTTTCAATAGATAAAGTTATTAGGGCCCCTCCACCTTGGGCCCCAGTAACTCAGTCCCACTTTCCTACCCCTTGTGACGCCCCTGCATCTGCTTGTTTTCATAGACCAGGCCGCTTGTTTCTCTTGCATTGTTTCTATGAACTGTCCATGGTGCTGAAAGTGCACAAAATGACTTTTAGTAGAGTTGGACACCATTATAAATCGTGAGATGTAACAATAAAACAAATCTTGATCTTGGTCCATAAAACTCCACCACTCCACCACTCTGTAAATATCTTCATTGGCTGAGAGCGATGGCACACAAGATGTAATGTTTCCATATGAGCTGCTCACAGCCTATCACATATTAATTCCTGGCGGTAAAGCAGAATCTCCCATCACTTTGTTGCCCGGTGTCCCACAGGGGTCTATACTTGCCCCCCCCCCCCCCCCCCCCCCCCCCCCCCCATACATCGAAATCTCTTTGGCGAGAAAAGTCACGTAGTTGCGACCGTCAGGATGCAAGTTACTATGAAAACCTCCACCGGCTGTCCCTCTGTCTGTCCGTTATGTCACGTCACACTTTTGGCCCTACTCTTATCTCCGGCACCGTTGCCCCTATCCATGCCAAACTTTGCATACACACTCCTTGGCTGGCAAACCACAACCTCCAGCCCTGATTTCTCACATGGCCCTCTTCTAGCGCAACCATGAGGCCCGTTTTTGGCAAAACACATTTTTGGGCACTGCTCCTACAGATTTTGCCCTAAAAGCACGCAAAGCGGTACACTGTATCTCTAAAGATCTGTCCCATTTCCCTCCTGATTGGCTACGATTGCCTTCTAAAGTTTGTGTATGCGACCTGATGGTCGCTTATCTCCCGATTAGGGAGTCTTACTGGTGATTATGTTGTGAGCTTGTAGATCGTCTATTTCCGCTGAATGTTTGTCACTAAAATAGAGCGGTTAGGGTTTGTGACTTGTGTGTGGTTAAACATGAAGCATTACAACACCATGCTTTTACAACAGCAACATGACCTATAATACTGTAATCAGATTCTACTAGAGCATTTTTCACACAAATGAGATGATTAAAAACAGAAGTGGAGGTCACCACGATGGGGCGGTGGGGTTAGGAGTACAGTATGTACAGTGATTCACACACTCAAGTGTTCTCAGCATTGTGTGGCACACAGCAGATACCCTCAGTGGCAGTCTGCCCCCCTGTGCGTCAGAAGTGGTTAGTGTTGCTCTCCCTAGCAAAGGATGAAGTGTGTGGGAGAGAGAGTGTGCATGAAAAGCTTCTAATGGATTCATTTTCCTCTGCGACACTGTAAGTATGAAATAGTCACCCTGGTCGACTGTGATTGCCTTACTTGCTTTTCAGCATATTGCTGTTGACGGGAAGAAACCTCCTATCTCCATCTTCCAACTTTTAGCGTTTTGTTTGTGTTTTGTGTGTTTTGTGTGTTTTTTTTGTTTTTTTTTGTAAATTAATGCCCAACTTCATGATCATAATACAGCCTACAGCATCTGCGTCACACAAAAGCAGCAAAGGGAGCAGACCCACAAGCTTGAATAATTTTGCTATTCTTGAATTTGAATCCTGAAAAGTACGTTTTGACATAGGCCAGGGGTCTTCAACAGGGAGTCTGGGACCCCTAGGGTATGTGTGTGTTTCTGCTCGATTGTGACAATATATATTTACAGTAGGGGTTTGCTCATTGTACAAGTAAGATGCCCAGACTGTATTTTTAATAAGATGTGTACTTAGTTCTTGTTCTAATTAGTGCCATGCAGAACCCAGCTAATGCACGTTTGTGTTGACATTGGCCGTATAATTTAATAATTTCACACTGCAGGTTTTGAACAGACCCCACCAATCCACTCTCATTTTCACTGTTCACCAACCTGCTAGGCCAAGTGAATAATTAAGGATTTAAATAAGCTTTTGTTTGGAACACGATGAAACTTACAAAAAAATAAAAAAAATAAAACGCCAGTCGAGATGTGTACTTAATGTATCACTGGAGGAGATCAAATGGGGGAAGAGGATACTGTGTGCCAAAGCAAAAGGACTTGGGAGAGATGTGAGATCTCTCATGCACTGAAATGGAAAAGTTCTGAAGTGGCTTATCCCGTCTGATCTCTGAATCCTCCGGAGAGTGGGGCTGTTATTTTCTCCCAGCATCCACACATTACACTGCAGATTTCAATCCAAGCCTCCGGAGGAGCAGGGCTCACGGTTTAAAATCCTCAGCGTTCATTTAACTCAGAGAGCGTGCAAATGGAACCAAATGGACCCGTAACAAACGGATAGAGTAACACTGAGGATTCTTATACTGTGTACAGTATGCAGCGTTTCAGTCAGTATGTGTATGTGATCCCTTCGGACTGCTCTCCTCATCATTGCCAGCATGTAATACAATGCCTCGTATTGACTTCCCCGGGAAGCGGCCTCTCACAGGGAGAATTGATCATGTTGCTTTGGCTAAAAGCAAGCTAATTTCACTCAATGGCGCGTGAGTAAAAGTTAAATGAAGCCAGTGAACCGTGCGATACAGGAATAATCTTATTCTCTCACAGAAGAACTCAATATTCAAACATACGGTGGTGCAGCACTTGCCTGTGCATGTGTGTGTGTGTGTGTGTGTGTGTGTGTGTGTGTGTGTGTGTGTGTGTGTGTGTGTCCATGGCCATGTATCTAGTGGGATTGCTGAGCACATGGAGAACTGGCTGGATTCATGAAGGTGCCCAGCTCAGTGCAGTGCAGACCTGTGTGTTCGATAAACCACAGAAGCGAAAGCTATATATCATATCGCATAACACGATCAATGCTGCCTTTTTGCAAGGGAGTGACATTTGAATATATAAAGATCAGACTAGCCGGATGATAACACAGAGGGATTTAAAAGGCACTGGAATATGAGACTATATTAGTCTATCAGAACGTGGATGTGGGGATTGCAGTGGTTCCTACCTTTTTTTCTCATTGAAGCCTATGGAGCCTATGGATCTGACAAAAGCTCAGACCCCCAAAAGTGAGTGCATTCCATTCACACCCGCACACATAAACGTGATGTAGCAGCGAACCTCCAAACTGACATGGCCTCACTCCCCCCACCAAGGGGAGCACGGACCCCAGGTTGGAAAACACTGGCCCAAACTAGCAACTGCAAACTACACTCAACCTAGCCGTAAGGCAACTAAGTTGCAATTGACACTGACAGCCAATTCAGCGAAAACTGAAAAGTCCTATCTGATTGTAATGTAAACAACATTAAATTCACCAATATTCCCGCTGTACAGAAAGCTTCGTTTATCCTCTTTGTATTTGTCAAGTTTTTGTTTAATAAAAATGCGCCGTTGTTATGAATGGGGCAGTCAATAAATTCCGTGCAGGTGATTAAGTGTTCATGTTTGGAAAGTGTTCATGTTTGGAATGCTTCCAAATTCGAAAACATAAGTAGACAAATAATCACCTGCACAGAATTTATTGACTGTAGTCTACGGTGAATTTTTATGAAACAAAGTTAGCAAATTGATGCGCTGTGAGCTTGTAGTTCTGCCTTTTTTGAATAGCCAACATATACATGGATAAAGCGGGTAAGATGTACATTATGCTATGTTCACTACTTTTGCTGGGGACCCCCTGGAACCCCCAAAGGACCCCTGTAGGTTCCCGGACCCCACTTTGAGAACCAACGCTGTACAAAGTTAGTTAAAAAGGATGAATGTTGAAATGAGTCTGTGTAGGAGTTGGGGGTCAGGTAATCACACCACACTAGGCAACGTCTGTCTTGCTTGGTTTTAATATGGAGGGCTGTCATTTGAGACACTTTGGGCCTCCTCCATTGGAGTATATTGTAGCTACATCGCTAATATCCACCAACACAGGGTCTAGTAAGTTGCCCAGAAACACAATTAGGCCGGGAGCATTATGTTTCAAAGCACTTGGTCATCAGTTTACTGAAAAAGCCCCGGTAATTCATTTAAAAAGCCTTAACTCATTTATATGAACACAAATATGGAGTCAAGCAAGATTACAGCAGGGAATGAGAGAGCTGTATTGTATTACCAACATTAACTCAACCGATATCAGTTGGAATGAAAAATGACACAGAAGATGTACATGTCCTACCAAGTGGAAGTCAAAACCATGCTTTACTTTCTGAACCCCCCCCCCCCCCCCCCCCCCCCCCACACACACACACACACACACACACACACACACACACTCTATACCCGAGGAATGGTTCTTAGATTACAGATGCAAACTCTCTTGTATACAAACACACACATCAGCTAGAGCACATCCTGCTCTCTTAATGATCCCGTTGTCTGAGCGATGCTTTATGAAGTGCACTCTTTGTAAATGAATTCCATTAGTATGCGCCAGAGAAGAGAGAACGACAAGGCAGCGTTTAATCAATTATAATCGCATCGTCGCTTTCAACTTAACGTCAGTCTCTAGGCTCACAGTATATGAACATGGACTGTATTTGCCGACGCGAGCCTGCAGGCGCACACACGTACACACACACACACACACACACACACACACTGCCTTGAGATGACTTGTGACATCCGACATCCGATAAATTGCATGCGAGGCTGTATACTCACTTTCGGCAACCACCCTTTCCAGGGCTCGTACAGCTCCAATCAAAAATCAGGTGTCATTAGCAACTATCAGATTTGACAAAAATCTGTTTAAATGATGGAAAATCCACATTTTTAAAACCCTTTCCAGGGCTCGTACAGCTCCAAAAAAAATCAGGTGTCATTATTAACTATCAGATTTGACGAAAATCTGTTTAAATGATGGAAAATCCACATTTTTAAAAGTAGCATGGTCCAGCCTCCAAGGGGAGTCCACGAGCACAAACCCACACACACACACACACACACAAATCTAAGAAAATGTCACTTATGACATCCGACCCTAAAAATCACACCAGAGCACCATGGGAGTAAAATACCTTGATTTAAACAAAGAAAACTTGTGGCATCCAAATTTTGGGTGTCACAAGTCAAACGGATGTCACAAGTTGAGTGGGCTAACGCACATTGGGTGTCACAAGTTATGGGCAGGGCAGAGCACACACACACACACACACACACACACACACACACACACACACACACACACACACACATACAGTCAAAAGGCATGGTGATGCGCTGTACCATGTAGATCTGCTATTTCCAGTCCAAAACAAAATAAGCCTTAATTCCAACCCTAATCTAACATCTACATCTCAAATCCTAATACTAACCATAACCCCAACCTAAATATTTTTTCCTATTTCTTTTTTTTCTTCTTTTTTTACCACCATTTCTATAAGGACAAGACAAGTGCTAGTCACATTTCTCAAATTGTACTGTACTTGTGGGGACAGTTGGACACACAAGTATAGTAATACAAGCACACACACGCACGCACACACACACACACACACATCCACGCACGGACGCACGCACGCACACATCCACGCACGGACGCATGCACGCACACACAGCCCGAAGCCCATGTGATTTAGTGTGATGTAGAGTATACACATACATGTGTTGTGTTGATAGTGAAAATGACACTATGCATCACACAGCGATGGTGAAGTTACACACACGTGACGCACCCATGTGACAATGCTGTAGTAACACCATATTCCTAGAGGACTTTGATGACCCACAAACATCAGTCAAGTGGCAAGCACCATCCTCCTCTGCATAACATGAAAACCCCTTGGTATACAGTACAGAAACTAAATATACAAACAAGCACCAAATAGTGGTATATTCAGAATGCAAGCTTGCTGCAAATTAGTCAGCCTGAATTATAAATCATAGTTGTGTCAATAGAAAAAAAGTCTGTAAATGCTACTTGTTTGTTGTTTTTTGTTTTTTGGTCATATTCCTTAATGTGCAAGTTGTTCTTGATGAAATTGAAAAATCTGACTCACCTGAAATTCATGATATTAATACTTAATGTTCATATTTATTCCATCCATTTATTCCATCCATCCCTCCATCTTCAACACCATTCAACACCATTGTCCCAGCCAAGCTTGACACAAAGCTCTGAGACCTACAGTAGGGCTACACCCAAGCATGTGCGACTGAATACAAGACTTCCTACAAACAGACATCAGGTGGTGAGAATGGGCAGCATCACATCTGACCCCTGACCCTCAACACTGGAGCACCCCAGGGATGCGTGCTGAGCCCTCTCCTCTACTCCCTGTACACGAATGACTGCACACAGCCACACCCTGTACACGCATGACTGCACAGCCACACCCTGTACACACATGACTGCACAGCCACACATGATTCCAACACCACCATAAAGTGTGCAGACGATAAGTCAGATTGTCAACAATGACAAGTCTAACAGTAGAGATGAGGACAACTCACTGGCACTCTGCGCCCATCATATGCCCATCCCCGTCGATGGAGCTGCAGTGGCAAAGATCAGTGACTTCAAGTTCCTCGGAGTACAAGGGGGGGAAAAGTGGGACTTATAGGGCCCAACCAAGGTGGAGGGGCCAGGAATTATTTTATACTTTAGCTATTGAAAAATAGAAGATATAGGCCTACAAGCTCACAGCGTGGCAATGCGAGCTTGTAGATTGTCTATTTATCACTCAGATTTTACTTCTGGGGGGTCCCTGGAACTAAATATTTTGAGATGGGGTTCCGTGGACAAATACATATCATTTTGAGGGTCCTTCACATGAAAAACATTGAGCAACACTGACATAACATGGGTTTTTAAAGAAAACCTTAGAAGGATTTGAAATATTCAAAAATAGCAGATACAATCTCGCAGTACGGCACTCGGTGCCGTACTGCGAGCTTGTATATATCTGCTATTTTTCAATAGTTAAAGCACAAATAATGTGTAATAATGCGTTCCCAGTCTAAATGGGTTAAACCCCCTCCCCCTATGAAGAACATTCATGGAGGGCCGCAATGAATCCTTGTACCCAGGGCCCAGAATTTGGTGTGACACCCCTGCACACACCACACATGTGAGAAAAAGTCTCAACTGTACTGGCTCCGCCGTCTGAAGAAGTTCAGAGTAGGACACTGCATCCTTCCTCAGGCTGTACTACAACAGCTCAGTTGAAGGTGTTCAATCAGGCTGTGTTACGGCCTGGTATGTGGAAACTGGATTGCCCGAGAAAAGAAAAGAAAAACCTATACAGCGAGTGGTGAGATCAGCAGAGCGGGGGTCCATCGGTTTCCTTCCATCGAGATCCATATTTGGAGATACTGATCCTCATCCCCACTGCCACACACTCGACTGCAAACCTGGATCCGTTGAGAGCTGAAGGTCTCAACCGATGGTGCCAATATTTGTTTACTTAATCTCCTTTTTAATTCATGTTTAAATTTTCACTATTTTCATATCCATTTAAAGGGACATTATACGTTTTCCCCAGACACATTTAGAAGAAAATATACAACTTTTATATGCTAGTTCTGAGGACAATGCGTTGCACTTTCAAACTTCAAGCCTGCAATTAATCAAAGGCAACACCATCACACCTGAAACTACTCCATGATGCAATTCATTAATCTGTTGTTTCATAATCAAATGCTCCCATTCACTGACATACTGTAGTGCCACAAGGAATTGATACTTTTACCATTACTTTTGGCGAATCTAATTAAACGTGATAATAATTAAATCAGACAACTCACATATGTAATAAAGATTTTATTGGTCTCAATTACCCACCACAGTAATGAGCAAAATGGAAGCAGTGCAGGGAACAAAACGACAGACCATGGGGTTGGTGTGAGTGAGGCAGAAGAGTGATGGAGAGGAGAAACAGAGCAGGAATGGTAGGTAGAGGAGAAGAAGGTTGGAGGAACAACAGAGAATATGACTGATGAGTCCAAAAAATGGAGTCTCCAATAATTCCAATTATTGATATTAACATTAAATGCCACGTTGTGTTTATTGCCTTGTTATATAGGCCTAAGTGCTGTGCACTTCATTCAGATCTACAAGGTCAAAACGTGTCGCAGTTCGCACCACGTTTTGAGCTTGTACTGTAGATCTGCTACTTTTGTGTGACTCTAGTATGATCGCGTCTGGCATTAATTTACCCAAAAAAAAAAACACACAAAATTAGAATATGGCAATAAGAGGTTTCTGCCCAACAGAAATGATAAACCCCGCCCTGAAAAGCTGATACAAAACAACTAGCATCACAAGTTTAAGAGGCAACCTCACCAACTGTAGAGGATTGCTTTAAGGGACTCACTCAACAACGCTGTCTGAAAATAAAAGAACAAAAAAAGAAAAGAAAAAAAGAAAACCTAATTTCAAATGAACTCCATCAGGCAGAAAGAGGCCAGAGCAGTCCGTCCAGAGCTGAAGATGACCCACTAAACCCCTAACAAATGTACCAATCACACACCTTATTAACGCTGCCAGGATTGGCAGCACCCCACTGCCATCTCTGGGTGAACTCAGCAAAATGATGTAATATAGCATATAAATCTGTAAAACAACTTTAACCCTAGGCCTAAATACATTGGCTATTTGAAAATAGCAGATGACATGCTTACACAAGGTGGTGCCATATAGATCTGATATTTTCTAAAATCTTGTAAACATGAAAACATTTGATTATTTTTGAAACATGTGAAACACATGCAGATGTGCCATTTCAAAACTTCACACATCCTGCCATTGGCAAGACAGTAGATTTTCAGGGGATTTGCAGATAATTTAGAATGTAAATCAGCTATTTTTGCTATTTTCTGCAAAAATAAGCTCTGTTCTCCATAAAAATTTGAAAAGCAAAACAGGAAAAGAAACGGGTGAAAAAAATGCATTTGCAGGACATTTTTAGGAAAATGTCAGTAAATATGGAAGAGTTGAAACGGCACCTCTGTAGCGGTATTGTGCTCCTGGTACAACATATTTTCAGATCGGATTCATTTGGAGGCCTTGACATGAAAAGGTTTGAGAACCACTGCTTTAGAGCAGAGAATCCTTGCAAGGTTAAATTCTTAAATTGAGATTAATTATATAAGAGCGTAGATCGGCTATTTTCAAATAGCCAAAGTATAAAATAGCAATATCAGGTTTACTCCATGTTGGTTTGGTTTGATTTGTGGAGTCTTGAAAAGTGACACATGATGTGTGGACCTTATACCTACTGAAGATAAACTATTTTCATCTCTTTGCAGCAGGAGAAATGAGCAACCCATCTCACAGTTGGCAGTGAGTGACCTTGAGAGAGGATGCTATGGCATTTTGTGCAAAAGATGCTGTAATGTGAAGAGCCATTGAGAGTAAATAAGCCACTCTCTAGCTCGCAACTCACTGTTTGGTGTTTGTCTTTAATAATGTTATTATAGCTGATGCTTACAAAATAATGGAGACTGAAATTGACAAAACGTTTTATTTAACAGAAGAAAAAAGGAACTGGAACTGTATTGTGTGTGTTTAAAAAACTAGCTAAAACTAACTCATAGAGAATATCTCCTTAGTTTTAGTTTAAAAATCTCTCAGAGCTAAGAGCTTGGATATGTATCTCACCCCTGACAAATACCCATTATATATATATAAAAAAATCACACTCGTGTGAACTGAGCGGTGGTTGGCTGCGTGTGTGTGTGTGTGTGTGTGTGTGTGTGTGTGTGTGTGTGTGTGTGTGTGTGTGTGTGTGTGTGTGTGCGCGTGAATGTGTGTATGTGAGTGTGTGAATGTGAGTGTGAGTGTGAGTGTGCCTGGCCGGCTGGCCTGAACAACAGCTCCCCTCCCTTAACATGTGTGGTCAGAAAAGGTACTGCAGGCTACATACAGACAGACACGCACGCACGCACGCACGCACGCATACACACACGGCCACGTATAGGAGACGGTGTAACCACCGCTCAAAAATCCACTTCATTAACTGACCTAACCATAGATGAATTAAAAATATAAACAAATTGCAAAACTATAACAACCATAAAAAGTGTTCACTAGTTAGCATATATTTCTTCATTGTAAATATGCACTAATGATGTGTTCTGGCCTTTCCTGTGTGACATATTCACTAATATCCTTGTTTATTTCTATAGCGCCAGATATGATGCAAATTGTGTTTTCTGGGGAAGCTACCGGTATTTACCAAGTACAAGAGAGAGAAAGAGAGATCAAGAGAAAGCAGAGACATACAAGGTTGAAGTGAGACAAAGAGCGAGGCTGTGTGTGTGTGTGTGTGTGTGTGTGTGTGTGTGTGTGTGTGTGTGTGTGTGTGTGTGTGTGTGTGTGTGTGTGTGTGTGTGTGTGTGTGTGTGTGTGTGTATGTGTATGTGTGTGTGTGTGTGTGTGTGTGTGTGCGGGTGCGTGCGTGCGTGTGGGAGAGAGAGGTCACTGGATCCAAAGTTATAAAAGCTCCCTGTTTGCCGGCAGTGTGTCTGCCCCAAGCCTCAGCCCATTTCACCAAACTAAAAGCCTTCAGGACTTGAAGAAGGCCTGCAGATTCAGGGGGTCAAACCCAGGCTTTCCTCAATGTATTACCAGCAATCCTTCAACGTCAAGCCCAAATGGCAACGTTCCCTTGAGGGATGTGGTTAGATTCTCACTGCAGGTTGAGATGAAACAGCATTTGGAGAGTGTCTAACGTCCGTACCGTGCTGTAGTATAGTATTTCCGTGTGGAACAGAATCAGCAGGCAGGGCAGAAAGTTTTGTGTAAGTTTGACCTTGAAAAGTGTCTCTGTCATAACAAATAATAGAGAACCGGTTTGAAGTTGAAGATTGTTTGATTGATTATACTGTTTGATAAAACATGTCATGTTCACATTCAATACTTGACACAAAGAGAAGTATACCAAAGCTCTAAATATGTAATGATTTGATTCCAGCATCGGCGGGCCCTATACGCAGACTACGCAGTCTGCGTAAGGCCCCGCCGACCAAAAAGGGCCCCACCGCCGACCGCCCCCTCCTCTGCAGAAAAGAACACACCGAACTGTCTTTTGACACCAGTGCTACTGCCATCTTAGCCTGAATGAGACATCTCTGATTAACCTCGCATAGCCAGACTTACTCGTGTCCCTGATTGGCTGTCACGGCTCTTTGCCATTGTCCCATTGGCCAAAAAGAGAGACAACATTTCTTGACTCTGGAACTCTTTGGGAGTTTCCGCCCCGCCCCCCTTTCAGAGTCTAGTGTTTGTTTACTTTCGCTTTGACAATGCACGTTTATCTTTCTGGATATGAGAACTGCACGGAACTGCAGCGATCAGGTAAACACACATTCAACTTGCAAACTTGTAACTTGTGTTGTGCGATGGAGCCACGTTGCTGCTTTAGCGCCAGCGGAGATATGCAAGGGCTTTGAGTTGCGTGTTAGCCTGCTGCCTGGCTAATTTGCGTGTCAGCTGGACACTTCTACTGCTGCTGTCTGCTGCTGTTTTGTAATCTCTTCTCACTCGCTGACAGTCGCTGGGAATAACAGTGCTCTCTTTCTCTGTGACCTGTCTGTGATTAGCCTCACGTAGCCAGGCTTTACTCATCTGCGATGAGAAAAGCCTGGTGACAATATAAGGCAGAAAGCGTTCAACTTCTGCCGTGTGTCCCCCAGTTTTCCCCTAACGTAACTTCCGTTAAACGCAGCACTTCCGCTAGAAATCTTGGAACCAACCGGAAGGCATATTGTCTACAGGGTGGTCTGTGATTTGTTTCTGCTGTGCTCATGGTTGGTTTATTAGCAGTCTTCCAGTCGGAACTCCTTCCTATGGGGAATCGTTCGAAACACTTGTGTTTTTGGTTCTGTTTGTTGTTGCTAACTTGCTGCTGTGGGTTCTTGACTTGTTGTGAGGTGTGTGCAGTGGTATAAAGTAACTAAGTACATTTACTTAAGTACTGTAGGCTACTTAAGTACAACTTGAGTTATTTGTTGCTGCTTTTACTTCTACTCCACTACATCTCGGATCTAACAATTTAACTTTTACACAACCTCAAATTCATTTGAAAATCTTAGTAACTTTACTATTCATTATGATGATAATTATCATTATGATATTATAAATCATACATAAACCCCTTTAGCCCTATTTATGTTTTGGGGGGGCAGAGGATTTAGAGCTATATGTAAATTTACAAATTATATAGGCTACTATTATGTTTCAGATCATCGCCTTGGCATAGCCTACATCTATGCTTATTTGGGGTTATTTGTCCAGTCCTTTTGTTATGTTATGCTATTTGATGCTACATTGCATGACGATTCTGGCCTATTTATATAAAAAAAAAAAAAAACAGAATTAAACCCAATATTATTTTTTCCAGGAAGGCCCCATAGCAGAATCATGCTTAGGGCCCCCGTGGGCCCAGAACCAGCTCTGTTTGATTCACTCCCTTGAATAAATCACATGCTGTATGAAGTTTTTCATCCACATGCACTCATGTTGCTAGGAGACAAGCCAAAACCCTTGGACACATGCAGTTGGCTTTTGGTTAGATAACAGACCTTTTTTGCCACGATATCACAGCAATTTCCCCAAATAACCTATTTTTATGGGTCGCTATTTTTTGTACCTGTACAACAACGTGATTAATCAGGCTAATCGATTTAGTTGCTTATGAAAAATCTATTTGAATTTGTTTGTGTTGATTCGTTGATATAAGAAATAAAAATAACATATTTTTAATCTGATTAATTAGATTAATCGATTAACCTACATGAGTAAGAGTAAGTTGATTATTGGTTGAAAATCATTGCGATCGGGCAAAAACCACACTTTTTCTAGGAGAAGGAAAAGGACTGGTTACTCGGAAGTTCAAAAATAGAGTAGCAAAGATGGTTTTGGTGGGGGACTGAAAACTTGCAACTAAAGACAAAGAAACCAAGGCACTCTTCTGGTGACATTTTTAAAATCCTTTATTGAAGTGGCTAGATCATAGTAGAAGTTGTAAACTGGGATAACCCACGCGTAGCAGCCAGCACAGCTTTCTACAGGGTGTGATTTTTGTAGTTATCTTTGAATTTGAGTTTTGGAGGTTTCCACCTGACAGCAACGAAATTTTGGTTGTAAATATTTGCCAGTCCCAGTCTGGAGCATCGATTCGGCAGCCTCTCCGAGCAGGTGCAGTACAGCACAGGAAGAGGAAAGGCACCCAGGAGCTGGACGGATGCTCTCCTCCATGCAGAGGCTGTCACACTTCCTCTCTATGAACAGACACAGGCAGCCCAGAACATACAGTGCCACAGCAAACTACTGGCCATGCTCTGCAGCAGCTTCCGCTACATGATGCCTAAAGATTGATGAGTTATGGATACACCCGCACGGCGCACATACTGTACACACACACACACACACACACACACACACACACACACACAAACGAACGAACTAACGAACTAACGCACGCACAGACGCACGCATCGACGCATGCACAAAATCATGTTTTGTTTTGAACCTATACTGTTTCCATTTTTTGTACCTAGCCTATACTGTTTTGTGAGGTGCAGCCTTTAGTCTTTTTCAGTTCAAGGAAGCGCAGTTTGGAACAATCTACCCACTAACATAAGAGAGTGCCATCCTTTACATGTTTTAAGGTCCAACTAAAAGGATGGATCATGGACAATCAAACGTGAACATTTTTAAATAGTCTATAATGTAGGTTTTGGTTTCCTTGGGTGTCTTACATTTTAGGCCAAAACTAGACGGCTCATGCCGCTCTGAAATCACGCTCCGGCTTCACTGTGATGTCACACTAACAGAATCCCTTTATGCCCATATATGGAGTTCCCTGATGTCATCAATATTAAGCCCATATGTACAGGACTTCATATGGGAATGCCCATATATGGAGGTCACATCAGCCACATACCACACTAACGGAATCCATATATGGCCAAGACAGATGCCAGACAGCCCGTATCTGTGATTTTACAGACAGGGATCTCCATGTATGGGCATAAAACGGTATGATGTCAGATGTAGACATCATAGGACTTTCACATAATGAATAACTGAGTAAGCATGTTTGGGCTCTCACAGCATATATCCATAATATACAGTATATGGATCTCCATATATATATGGGTAAATGGTCCGATATAGCGGTACATCACTGGCCAGATTGCCAAGAGGCGTCTTACTAGTAGTAATGTTTATATATGTGCTCTCTTTGTAAGCATTGTTGCTTGTTTTTTGTATGGGGACTATGCAGATGGAAATTAGCATTCTTGCTAAATCCATTGCATTTACACGGCATTGTATGTGTGGTGATGTGCTATCCCTTCCAAATAAACGTATAAATAAACAATACTTGAGTTTACTTCCTGAATTTGCTGTAGATAAATGATTTTTAATTATCATTTAATCCTTTTACACATTACCGTTAATTAAGTTGTTGACACAACATGAAAAATAAACACCTACATAAAACATTTATCTACATCAACTCCATAAAATATTAAAGTATATCAACTCCAAGAGTGTACTGTACATAAAAACAAAGCATTGTACACTGTTTCTATTCAGTCTTATTTTACTAAACATCTACAAATCTATCTCTGTCTGTCTGTCCACATCCATTTTCCTCATAGAGGGTCGACCAGTCGAGGTCCCTGATGTCATCAATACATACCCACATATGGGCATACCCCTTTTGTGCCCATATATGGAGCTAAGTGATGTTTTTGCGCCTGATGTCAAACAACATATTATATTCCATATTGCGCACAGCTGCATTGAGAACTCCTTATACAGTATGTCTATGGCTATGTTTAAGCGTGACAACATGGTCCGCCGGCCAGCCAGTCCTCCCTTAAGCCTGAGCACATTATGACGCAATATTTTATGCTTTAAATATAAAAAAATAGCAGATATACAAGCTCACAGTGCCGCGCTGCGAGTGCCGCGCTGCTTGTAGATCTGCTATTTTTGAAAAATCGTAAAAATTTGAATTTTGACCCGATTCTATAAGTGTCTTTTGTATCCTCCATCGTCAAAGAAAAGGTCTTTTCACTTAACTGGAGCTCAGTTAGTCTGTTCTTGAGAGACTACTATGTCAGTGGTTCTCAAACCTTTTCATGTGAAGGACCCCCAAAAGCCAAAATGATATTTATCTGGCCACGGACCCCCATTTCAAAATATTTAGTTCCAGGGACCACCCAGAAGCAAAATTTGAGTTACAAAAGTTCGCTTTTTCACGACTTTTTCAAAAATAGCAGATCTACAAGCTCGCAGCGCGGCACTCGGTGCCGCGCTGTGAGCTTGTATATCTGCTATTTTTCACTGGTTAAAGCATTCAATAATTCTAGGCCTAAATGGGTTAAGCCAATGACAATGTAGGATGTGTTCCTTTTCTCATGGCAGCGGCCAGCCGAGCTGTGGGCCAAGGCATACAACGCCAAATTCAGGAGGACAATTCAGGACCTAGATTTACTCAAATGACCCATACACTGGACACAATGCAATCGTCTATGGACCAGAGGTATATGCGTGCATGGGATGAAATGTCCATGGACTGAGCTACGACCATAGCGTTAATAATTGTCATACATACAGTAACATTATATTATGCAAGAAATCTAGCAATCCAACTTATTGTTTATTTTTGAAACATGCATAGTAGGCCTATCTAGGTTTCTGTTGTTTTTAATATCCACCTTTTTCAAACATTTAAAAGATATTACAGATTACTTTCCAATTCATTGCATAGCAGAGTCTTGTGCCAAAACTAGCAGATGTACAATCTCTTAAATCCATTTTTTTCTCCCCCTCTCTCTCTTCGTAACGTGACTCCGTCGTGGGTGTATAAATTAAGCATATCCCTCTCCTGTTGCGTTGCTGTAACACACCATAGCCAACCATCTGCCTATACCCTGTAAACAAAACATCATTCATTTCAAATGTATTTATTTAGTATATTTACTTAATTTAAGTAGGCTAATTGGGGGGAAAACACAGCCCAAAAAGAATTATGAGGATTGTTCCTCATTCTGAAGGGGTCAAAGAAATACTATTTTATTGTATTCTTTTATTTTTTTCATTTGGTAATGTGATTATTATTTGTGTTTTGTTCAGAGCAGACACCTGACAAAAGACCATTGAAATTAAATATTGAGGATGATCATTAAATAAAATTGTTTAAATGCAATGCATATGTACAGTATGTGACTTTGTTATGGTCCGACTGAATGTCAGGCGATAGAGTCCGCTCGTGGGTGTTTTAAAGGTGATACACCATGAAATGTCACTTTTCCTATTTTAAAACCTTTTTTTGGGGTCCCACTAGCACCTTCTATCCTCACAAAGTCCCATTTCTGACCGTTGTGTCTTTCTCTGGTTTTGAGAAGGTTAAAAGTATCCCACGGGTTCTCAAAACAGGCTATCCAGATTTGCTGCCGATTGTGACGTCATCTGCCGATTGTGACGTCATCATAAAAAATTATAATAATAATAAAAAAAAATACGTCTGGGGGGGAACACAACAGTCAGGATAGATGTTAAAATGACCCCTGGAGTGTTTTAAAGTGAAATACCCCTTTCATCTCATTCTCAACAGTGTGTAATAAAAACCTTCGGTTGTACAACATACTCATGACTGCTGGCAGTGAGTGGCCCATGCTCCTGGCGGTATAGGCTGGGTGTGCTACAGTATCTGCAGCATAAACACATTGAGACAGCAACCTTCACACAACCACAGTGTTGTGTGAGTCTGGCCCAGGGATGTGCAGACTGCAGAGCATGTTAGAGAGGCAGGGGCTGACATTTCTAAAAGGGCCTTTTGGTGGAAATATCGAAAATAGCAGACCTCCAAGCTCATAACTCGTCGCGCTGCAACGCATTATAAGTTTGGAGGACGGCTATTTTTTATGCTATGCGATTATGCTTATAAACTAAGCATAATCAAGTCTATACTGGAGATGTGGTGTAACGACATACATAGACTACACAGAGAGGGACATTCTTTCAACATAAGATGCTGCAAGTTCAGGGGTGTTTGGACAAGGCAATTCTCTTGAATGCTGCCTTCAGGAATGGCATGGAAAGAGGGCATTTGCATTTCTTTCACCATAGTAAAAACGGCATTCATGGTTTGGTGAGGGCACTTTTTACAGACGGATAAAAGGGCAGTGGCTCAAGCCCCCTTTGATGTCTATGTGTGCACGTGCACGTGCCTGGTCTGGCCTGGCTGTGAGCTTCTCCACTGACTTCATGAAGGTATCCCAGCAAAACACACACACACACGCACGCACGCACGCACGCGCGCGCGCGCGTTGAGAGCTTAGATCGGTTATTCCACCCCCTGTACATCCACATTTTTCTTTCTTTGTTGGCCTTAGTTCAAGCAAACCTGTACGATCTCCAAAGCTCGACACATCACGCCTGATAGGCTACTTTTAATTGTTCACCATACATTTGAATTTGTTTGCTGGCTCATATTTGACGTATTAAAGGATTGCCTCTGATGCATTATATGTTATATACACTGCTGGGCAGAGTACCACGCACAGTGACAGACACAGAGCCACACACAGAGCCACACACACACACACACACACACACACACACACACACACACACACACACACACACACACACACACACACACACACACACACACACAAACACACAAACACAATTTGGCCGATTTGGTATTAAAATGTCTTAAAAGTCATTACATTGTTATGTTACTGTCTGTGAGAAAACAACATTTAGCTAATAATCTGTGGACCCCCCAGAGAACCACTGCTCTGCTATAGGGGTTCCCACACAATGGGTCGGGACCCATTTTGGGTCGCATTGCGTTGAGTTGTGATCTTGTAGATTGGCTTGTACAGTATACAGTGTTAAAGTGGTTGAACTGATTTAGATTTTGATTACTTTTCTTTTGACTATGGGCACCCCCTATAACCCCCTCAGCGACCCCCGGGGGTCCCCAGACCCCACCTATGGTAATAGTAATTGTTGTACTATAGTGATGATTAGTGGTCAGCTGCTGTATTATCTCAAGGGAAGGTATGGCAGCTGACCAACATGGCAGCTGACCAAACAGGGCGATCTTATCACCCTTCCTCTCCTTTTATCACCCCCTCAGCCAGGACAAATTAAGGCTGGGTATGTGATAAGTTGCATTACTGCCAACTCTTTTAGCATTACCACCATTTCATCTCTGTCAGGTGGAAACCTCATTGTTTGTTTGTCTGTAGCAGATCTGCAAGCTTAGAAGTGCTACTGCAAAAGGTTAGAATATCAAAGATTTGTTATATTTAATTATAGCAAATTTCTATCTCTTCCATTCAAATTCTGATAATCTGATATTCCTGCCGGGTTCTAGCGATGAAGGGTTGTGCCGGGGGGGGGGGGGGGGGGGGGGGGGGGGGGGCGTAGGGGGTGAGTATGGGGCTTGGGCTTCAACTCAACCGGCTCATTTTGGGTTGGGATGCAGTTTTCAGACCTGTTGAAAACTAGTCAGTAAACCAGTGGTTCTAAACATTTTCATGTCCCCCAAATTAACATGCATTCTGTAGACCCCCACCTGAAAATATTTTCTGCCTGGGAAGATTTTTCAAGAAGTGTTTAAAAACTAGACCAGGTCAACCTGGTTGTGCCAGACCCCTGTCATCATCATTTATGACATCATGCCTTTTGTAGGCATGTCATCATCATGTCATCATCATATATACCCTTTATATAGAAAACCCGGACAGACCGACATTTGCTTATGTAGGCCTACCCATTTCATGGGTCTGGCAAATATCCGATCTACAAGCTCAAAATGGGCTGTAATGGTAATGCGTTCGGTTGTGAGCTTGTAGATCGGCTATTTTCAATTTAAAAAAAAAAACTGGGTTAAAATGGTAAAACTCTTCCTTGTTTTACTGTAGACCCCCTGGAACTTCCTAAAGGACCCCTGGGGGTCCCCAAACCACATTTTGAGAACCACTGCTCTAAAGATATGATACAAATATTTTGATGATTTAAATCATATTATTATACAAATGTAGAATTGATGAAACTTAAAGAATAAATTATTTTAGCACAGCATGTCAAACTTAAGAACTAAAAGGCCACCCTAAGAGTGCTCTAGTCTGTGCGTAGATTTTTTCTTAACATAAGAACAAATCACAGCTAAGAAAACATTGGTGTATGCCAAATCTTCTTAAAAAACTTCTTAAAAGGGTCTAAGAACAAATTTCTTCGTAAGAACGTTCATAAGTAGGTTGGTGAATCGGGCCCATTGTTATTAGATTTTTTTTTTCTCCTCCGACCTGTGTGTCAGCGTGTGCCCCTGAACGCCTGTTTAAATCTCGCTATGAAGGTGAATTCTGCTTTTCAATGGGAATGGAGTTGTGTCTTGTCTTGCCATTTGCGAGTTTCTGCAAAACACGCTCCATTCTTCATAAAAATTTGAAAGGCAAAACAAGAAAGAAAAGAAACCTGTGGAAAACATGCATTTGCATCTGTATAGCCAACATAGAACACTGCTTAATTGGTTAATGTACAATATTCTAAATCTGAAAACGAACTAACTAAAGATGTCAAATAATTGCAGTGGAGTAAAAAGTACAATATTTGCTTTTGAGATGTAGTGACATCGAAATAATAAAGAATGAAAATTCAATTCAAACTCAAGTAAAGTGAAACAGTACTCTACCTCAAAATTGTACTGAAGCACACTTGAGTAAATGTAGTTACTTTCCACCACTGATGAAGATATTTTGCCAGGTTACCGTGCCGAAATAAAATGCAGAATTCCTAAAATGTTGGGAGTGTCCCATGGCCTTTCTTCTGTGCTCTTTATCTGCTGTGCTATATGGGTAAACTCAGGTGAGGTTCCCGTGGCAGTCCGAGCATAATGATCCTGCTGCACAGCTTCAATGGTCCAAAGATATCGTCGCTGTCAGGCAGAAACCTCTCATATCCAAATTGTTATGCTTTTTTATTCATTTTTGTAAATGAACGCCTCTACTTGATCACACTACAGCATCACACAAAAGCATCAAAAAGTAGCAGATCCGCAAGCTCGAAATGCGGCACATTTTGAGCTTGCAGATCTGCTACTTCTCGCCATATTTTTTGTTTTGGACACAAGGTTTCCACCCGACAGAACAAATATATGCTCTGCAGGGTGAAATTCTCCCATTTCTCTTCGAGACACTGAACAGAACATTTGGTATAAGCAATATTACACGAGAGGGTGTGCATTATCACGATTATTTGCACGCCAGCCTTGCTGCAGGAACAAGCCGAAGGCGAGTTCCGTAGGCAGGGCTTTTGCTATTTTTTTATTTGACTCCTAAAAAGTAACAGTTTTGGACATACTGTGTGAGGTTTCCACCTGACAGAGACGAAACAATCCTTGTGTGATCCGCATATCCATAATGGAACACATGGCTGCATCTGCCTCCATGTCAGTTAGACGATTACAGTGAATTAATTACTGTAAGCAATTAATTTTCTTGTTTTGTTAGACATGTTCCTGACAAACACACACGCACAAGAGTCAGTGCCAAGAGGCTGAACAACCAGGGTAGCACCTAAACAGCACTTCACTGTAGACATGATGCTATTAGACACATGCCAAATTATTAGCTCATTCCACTTATAGCAGGAAAAAAAATATATAATAATTATAATAATAATAAAATAATGAAAATAATTATAATAAAGCTAAGATGACACACACATCACAACCCATTTCCTCTCGATTAGACAAGCTTCGCGGTCTGCTAAAGGGATTTAAGACACGATAATAAAGATAAAAAGGAAACATGAATAATGTGTTGTTACGTTAATTAAAGGCAAGGGGATTAGCTTCAACACAGGAACCTTGTGCGGCAATAAAACAGACATATGGCTGTCAAAGATCCAAAAACCATTAAGGAACAAAATATCCTTAGATCCCTGCTGCGATCAAACAGATCATCCAAAGGAACAAACACATTGACATTCTCACTTAAACCAAAAATTCTCAATTGTCCCTGCTGTACATTTAGCTGTATGCTGCACAGCTAAATGAAGGGGTTGTTGATTATTTTGTTTGATCATTGTTTTATGCTAATTAAATAGTAAAAGGTGTCCTGAAAGTTCATGTGGGCTGGGCTTAATTGGAAGCATGATCTTAAATAAACCTCTTCGACCTCCTCAAACGTCATGTCCCCTCCCGCTCCCTCAGGTCTGGTGACGCCAATCCCTGAGGTCCTCAAGACCAAGTACCGTATACCTGGGGTGATCGGCTTTTGCTGCCCCATCCCTGTGGGAATTTACTCCCAAATAATCAGAGAAGCCCCCCACCCAGCAAACTTTCAAAAAAACGCTCTCAAAGCTCACCTCTTCACTATGGCTTTCCCCAGCTTTTTCCACAATGAAGTGGCTTTTATTCTGTTATTTTGTTTTCTCCCCATGCAAAGCATCCTAAGTGCTATATGAATTTGAAATACATAAAGAAAAATCACACTGGTGCAAAGTGAGCGGTGCCCAAACACAACACACGTGCATATCTCCTTGTATGGGCCGGTCAGTCCGTGGCATCAGTTACTTTATGTGTACTAGAAGCTGGGCCGCCCTTCGGGCGGCCCAGCGTCTAGTCGGCGACCTGGCCAACTCGGAACAACGTAAATAGGGAATGAATGCCCCGCCCTTTAATGCAAACCCCATTATACCTGTTGTCATAGGACCCGTTTTGACCATCTGTTTGCCTGTGTCCATTTATGCCCATATATGGAGATATCTGTTATCTGTCTGTCTGTCAGCGTCCATTTTATGTCCATATATGGAGATCACTGCAGATATAGTTCTGGGTCCATTTTATGCCCATATATGCCCATATATGGAGATATCTGTCTATTTGCGTCCATTTCACGCCCATATATGGAGATCTCTGAATCTGTCTGTCTGTGTCCCTTTATGCCCGTATATGGAGATCTTTGTGATTCTGCGTAAATTTTATGCCCATATATGCCATTTGCGTCCATTTTATGCCCATTTATGGAGATCTCTGTATCCGTCTGTCTGTGTGTCTGTCTGTGTCCCTTTATGCCGTATGAGATCTCTGAATCTGTCTGTCTGTGTCCCTTTATCCATTTTATGCCCATATATGGGGGCATTCATTTTATGCCCATATATGGAGAACGCGCGTGCCCGTGGGACGAACGGTTCTCATATGGGGGCATTCATTTTATGCCCATATATGGAGAACGCGCGTGCCCGTGGGACGAACGGTTCTCGAGATACGCGGATTACCTACATACATACACACTCACAGAGATTTTTTGTTGACTCATGTGGCGTACGTCTGCCCATATATGCCCATATATGGAGATATCTGTCTATTTGCGTCCATTTCACGCCCATATATGGAGATCTCTGAATCTGTCTGTCTGTGTCCCTTTATCCATTTTATGCCCATATATGGGGGCATTCATTTTATGCCCATATATGGAGAACGCGCGTGCCCGTGGGACGGAACGCGCGTGCCCGTGGGACGAACGGTTCTCGGAGATCTCTGAATCTGTCTGTCTGTGTCCCTTTATCCATTTTATGCCCATATATGGGGGCATTCATTTTATGCCCATATATGGAGAACGCGCGTGCCCGTGGGACGGAACGCGCGTGCCCGTGGGACGAACGGTTCTCGAGATACGTGGATTACCTACATACATACACACTCACAGAGATTTTTTGTTGACTCATGTGGCGTACGTGATGTCAGAGCCTTTTATGAAGTGATGTCACAATGAGTCAGAGCTTTCGCCGATTTCCTCAGAAACAGCCTGATGTCAACAATCAACCCCGCATAAGGAGATTCCGAACGTTTCGCGCCGGTTTGGGAAAACCGCGCGTCGGGTCGGGTCGAGACCCGGCACTGCACTCCGTGCCGTGGCCATATATGGGGGCATTCATTTTATGCCCATATATGGAGAATGCGCGTGCCCGTGGGACGGAACGCGCGTGCCCGTGGGACGAACGGTTCTCGGAGATCTCTGAATCTGTCTGTCTGTGTCCCTTTATCCATTTTATGCCCATATATGGGGGCATTCATTTTATGCCCATATATGGAGAACGTGCGTGCCCGTGGGACGGAACGCGCGTGCCCGTGGGACGAACGGTTCTCATATGGGGGCATTCATTTTATGCCCATATGGAGAACGCGCGTGCCCGTGGGACGAACGGTTCTCGAGATACGTGGATTACCTACATACATACACACTCACAGAGATTTTTTGTTGACTCATGTGGCGTACGTGATGTCAGAGCCTTTTATGAAGTGATGTCACAATGAGTCAGAGCTTTCGCCGACTTCCTCAGAAACAGCCTGATGTCAACAATCAACCCCGCATAAGGAGATTCCGAACGTTTCACGCCGGTTTGGGAAAACCGCGCGTCGGGTCGGGTTGAGACCCGGCACTGCACTCCGTGCCGCGGCGGGGAACGCGCGTGCCGAATCTGAAGCCGGTGGGACGAACGGTTCTCGAGATACGCGGATTACAAACACACACACACACACGCAGAGACTTCTCGCATTTATAGATAGATGAGCACGGATCCGTACAAAAACATTTTGGCTAATACATTTTGGCTATCCATACATGGAGACCCATACTAATACACACAAAGTTAAATGTAGGAGCGGTTTGCACCGCTCAAAAATCGATTGTGTGATGCATATTGTACTAGCAGTGCAGTACCCATTAACATGGTACTTGGGGGCCATGATTATTATGACGTCAGTTACTATGACGTCATGGGTATAAAAGGGACCCAGACAGACAGACAGACAGATGGATGGAGTGATTTGTGGTTTTAGAGAACTGCTGATCCGTCTGACTTCCCACTGGGGGAAGGCTTCCCTTGGGGTCCTCTGTACACACCTCAAGTCTGTTGTCAATTGTTGGTCAAATCACTCTCGAGATATGTGAAGTCAAGACAGACGAATAAACACACACACACACACACACACACACACACACACACACACACACACACACACACACACACACACACACACACACACACACACAATTCCATGAATTTGCCGTAGTATGGCATAACATCCAAGTTGCTGCAAGACCAATATAATGGTTTATAATTTGTGATCCATTTGTGATTTGTGTCTGGCACCATAAATAGCAGTTCTACGCTCAGATGCTTCGCAGATGTTTTGTTTTGGTGCACACGACACCGCCACACAGCCGGGTAAAGATCTGGTTTAACCCTCGGCTGCAGAGCGGAGGCTGCTGATTATACCGTACAGGTATAATTACGCCGTCGCTCGCATGCTCAGCCGCAAGCTGCCTCGCTTCGTGTTAAAGGTTATGGTTCTGTGCTTTGGGAGAAAGATTTGCAGCTCACGAGCGGGCTGTGTGTGTGTGTGTGTGTGTGTGTGTGTGTGTGTGTGTGTGTGTGTGTGTGTGTGTGTGCAGGGGTGTTGCACCAAATTATGGGCCCTGCGGGTACAAGGATTCACTGCGGGCCCCCCATGAATGTTCTTCATAGGGGGAGGGGGTTTAACCCATTTAGACGGGAACGCATTATTATGCCCTATTTTGTGCTTTAACTATTGAAAAATAGCAGATATACAAGCTCACTGCGAGCTTGTATCTGCTATTTTTGAAAAATCTTGAAAATTTGTGCAAGTCTTTGAATATTTCAAATCCTTCTAAGGATTTTTGAAAAACCTAAGTTTCTATATCAGTGGTGCTCAAACCTTTTCATATGAAGGACCCCCAAAATGATATGTAATCGGCCACGGACCCCCATCTCAAAATATTTGAGATTTGCGCGGCACCGCGCTGTGAGCTTGCTATTTTTTGTGAGCTTGCTATTTTTCAATAGTTAAAGTATAAAATAATTAAGGCCCCTCCACCTTGGGCCCTAGTAACTCAGTCCCACTTCCCCCCCTTGTGACGCCCCTGTGTGTGTGTGTGTGTGTGTGTGTGTGTGTGTGTGTGTGTGTGTGTGTGTGTGTGTGTGTGTGTGTGTGTGTGTGTGTGAGAGAGAGAGGGAGAGCTATAGCAAGCGACACAGAGAGAGAGAGAGAGAGTGAGAGAGAGAGAGAGAGAGACATGCGCAATAGGAAAGCATAAGGTCTCTGGAAACCTCATATATAATATAAGACAGTTCAAAAATGTTCAGTTGAGGGACAGAGGTTCAGGTGTGGGAGAGAGGTTCAGGTGTGGTACAGGGGTATGGTGTGGTACAGGGGTACAGGTGTGGGACAGGAGTACAGGTGTGGCACAGGGGTACAGTACAGGTGTGGGGATGTAGTAGAGCTCAGGCTGATAATGGGGTGAGGAGAGGAGCTCTAACTGTATTCTGCATTCTGAGGAGGATGATTGGTATACGCAACATGTAATCTCCGCCAGGACCAGGATTTAATGGAATCTGTTGGCATTTGAACTTGGGCTGCCGTTGGAGAGAAATGAAAAAAAGCCAGTCTACTTCCATTGCTGCCGGGAAGTCACAAAGGTTCAATGACAGTTTTTGTAGCAGTCCCTCCTTTTTTTCTTCATCTTTTTCATTTGGTCTCCTTGATAATGGACCTTGAGGAACTGTGCCAGTCTGAAATATGAGACGTGTGTGGTGTTGATGTGACATCACTGCTACTCTCTGCCGGGATCAGCGCGCCCAATCAGAGTGCCGGCTGATTCCTCATCCTCGCCTGTCTTGAAACACAGCAATTTACTCCTCATCTCCTCTGCCTTCTGGCTCTGAAGAGGAGTGCTTTCCTTTGTGCCTCGGTATCCCACTCAATGTTAGCATTATAATATGTGTATAACCATATTATGGTTCTCAACCTGTGGGCCGGGGCCAACTGGTGGGTCCTGAGGATATATTTGCAACTGGGCAAATAATTGGCAAAACACTAAGATTTCAATGATAATGTAATATTAAAGGTATAGGCTATAGGGTAAAGCTGTGTTCCCACCAAAAAAATAAAGCTAGAGAAAAATAAAGCAGAAATCCAATCGGAGCAGCTTTTTATCAGGCTAAGGTAGGCCTACCTGTCACTCAAGTCTCCGCTGGTCAGCCTGTATTGGCTGAGACAAAACAGGTAGTTTGAACAGGAGCACATTTTGAAATCGAAAATGTAAAATAGCAGCTGTAGGGGCATTACGTCTATATTTAGATACTACATAAGCTATGTATGGGTGCTCTGATTGGCTACCGATCAGCTTTAAAATCTGAGGGCAAAAATAAGCAAGCTGAGAGCAAAATAAAGCTGCTTGAAAACTGAGCTTGAGGGAGAAATAAATCAAGCTTTTATTTTTGAGCTTTTAAAAGCTGATCAAAATTAGAAAAGATTTGCATAGAGATTACATTGAATTACAAAGTGGATTAATTGTTTAGCTTTTCTCTGTGTGAATGGGGCTTTTGGTGATAATATTATATATTTAGTTGTTGTTAAAATTTAAAGCATTATAGAGTGTTTGTTCAGTAACAGGGGTCTCCCTGTCTCACCAGCTCTTTAACGAAAATTAAATGTTCAGGTAGGTGACAGAATTTCAGCCAATCAGTAAGTACCCATTTATCAGCTTCAATATGTATAGTGTTCCAGTTCCAATTTTGTATTCTCATTTCTTTGTTTCATCACTTCCAGTTTAACTTGTTTAATCTGTATCCTGATTGGATACAATTGTTATGGTAACCTTGAAAAGCATTTTCTGTTAAATAAAGAGCTGCAGAGACATAGTGACTCTAGAGTGCTGTCAGAGCTATGTATCGCTTATTTTAACCAAAGAAAATCACATACCATTTAATATAAAGAATACGCAAACAAAAAATACTCAAAGTAGGCCTATACTGACGTCAGTTCCATTGATCTAAGCCAGAACACAATCCAAGCCAGAAAGAGATTGATCATTCAAATGAACGCATTTGACCACTTACAGTATTATGGCAGCCGGTAGCTCACAAAGCGTCACATTGTAGAACTGCTATTTTTTACTGTTGCCCCCAGAATATGGATGTTGGGGTTCAAGTGGTTACAATACTTCAGTAAATGTACTTAGTTACTTAACTAGCTGTCATGCAGCAAAAATGACTTCATGCCTACTAGTGACAAATGCCTCGAAGCTGCATGACGCCTGGGGACTGTGCTGTTTATGATCATGCACAAGAGATGACATCAGTGTGTGAAGGGTTAATAGCCTAGGCTATGAGGGGCTTTGGCTTGTTCGAGGGCCTGATTGATATGTTAAAATTGATTTTGCATTAGTTAGCATAATGACACAGACTGGTCGAGATGATCTCTGTGGCAGGTTGGTTATTGACAGTGTGAAAAGCTCATGAAAATTTAACACAGGCGACAGTGTTTGCTGACCCCTGTGAAGCCAGGGGGCTGATTACACATGAAATAGGAGGGTTGTCTAAGCCAGGGCCGCCCAGTGGAGAATGTCATCAGCCTCTTTATTGATGGCAACACTCTTGCACTCAAATGAATGCAATGTCACAGACAGTATACTAACCCATCCAAACCATCACCGCCTGCGAATACTGACAGCAACAACAAAGATGGTTAAAAAAATGTGCATGGTAGCTCTGAATATACTGGAATAACCAATGGCATTCTACAAATGCCTTCTAAATCAGTAGTTTCACAATTTCAAGATTTTTCAAATATTAAATAAATAGCAGATATACAGACCAGCTCGCAGCGCAGCATAAAGTGATACGTTGTGAGCTTGGAGATCAGCTATTTTTGAATAGCCAACGCTAAAATCTAAAATAACACAAATGCTTTCCCGGTTTTAATGGTTTTACAGACACCCCAGGCTGATTTTGTAGTTTGTTTTCCACTTCAGTCAAAAACTACAGAAGATTAAGAACATGACATGGCTGCAACACATATAGCAATGAGCATATTAGATTTTCATGTGCCAGGGCCAAGGCAGGTCATAGTCCAGTCGCTTGTGTAATTGTGTTACAATTTTCGGGGGATTATGAAAATATATATAAATATATTTTTGAAAAGAAATTCAGAAAATCCATGATTGCGTTTGCAAAATCCCTAGGGGACTTTTTGACAGCTGCTGAAAGTTTGGGTCTCATTCACTTACTATGCACTATACTATAAAGAAAAAGAAAAACCCTAACCCAGATTTTTGGGGGTATTTTTCAGCAGCTGTCAAAAATTCCCCTAAGGATTTTGCAAATGGAATCATGGATTCTCTGAAGTTTCCAAAAATGTATAGTTTTCCTAATCCCCCGAAAATTTGAACGAACCTTCATGTTTGGAGATATGGAACTGGACTATCATGCCAAATTCAATGTGCAAGCATGCCAGACAATACTGACACACCTAAAATCTAACACACCCATTATTAATTTGATCAGCTGCAGCTGTATTGCTGCCTGCCATGTTTTTACCCTGGTGTAGTTTTGCACCTTCTAAAAAATCAGCCTAAACGCTCGAGACATATGGAGCCGAGTTGGACTGAGATCTTTTTTTTTTGTCGCTAATGTTCCCCGCATAATATGGATGGTTTCAAGTGGTCAACGGATTAATATCATTTCTCACACTGGACCTTCGGCTGGCTGTGGAATTATGCGTTTGATTGATTTCATCACTGGCCTTTAGTTCTGCAGGTGGTTAAATATTAGAGGAAGATAATAGCTTTCACTAACTTGTTCAGACAGTTTTCTCTGTATTCTCTTAGGGTGAAAAGGGGTGAACCTGTCTTTGCAGTGAGTCAGAATGCTGGCAACAGGGCTATCTGTGAACAGCTGTGCTTATTTAGAGAAACAGAGAGTGTTACTGAAATCCCATTTACACCTGCTGGCCAGTGGGCGAACAGTGTTGCCAGATATTGCAAGAGAAATGAGCAACATGCAGGTCTATGCAAACAAACCCGATATAAGTAAGTGACTAGGCCATATTTGAAAGTAGACGATTTACAAGCTCAAAACACATCGCAATGCAACAATGTGAAACATTTTAACTGCACAAATCTTTTATGGGGTCCCTGTTACAAAATATTTTCAGAAGGGATTCATTGGGAGCATACAAGATTTGTGCGTTTAAAATGTTTCACATTCTTGCATTGCGACGTGTTTTGAGCTTGTAAATCGGCTACTTTCAAATATGGACTAGTGGCCATGACATGAAAATGTTTAAACAAATAATTTACGTTTTTAAAGATGGGGTGCTGTGATTTTCTTCCCCCAACATAATCATCAGGTATTATAATTATACTTGGAGGAAGATTCTTTTCAAAAAAGTGTACAGAAAGTGTTAAAATTATGTTTTTATGTGGCCAGACTGGCCACACCCACCTGCTCATTAACTCTCCCAACGCTTTGAACGTTCACGTTCGCCCGATTTCGCAAGACCTCTCCGCCAATACGGCGCTCGTTCGGTTCGTTCGTCTGATGACTGTAAGCTGATGAGGGGTCGCGCGGCCGTCTACTGTAAACACATTTTCCGCGGTGATGGTGTAAAAAATCCATTATGCGTTGTATCAACGGAGAACAATTCACTTCCTTGTTGATTTCCTCTGGCTGTAAGGCTCTGTGGCCAGTGACTGGTCTTCTTCTTCTTCAACACATAACAGGCAAATTCACATTCATTCTCGCATGACGCCGCCCTCTGCTGCCTGGCAGACCAAAGTGCACTATTGCACAACCCAAAAAAATAAAAATAAATAAATAAATGTCTGTCTGTCTATCTACTATAACGTCGCAAAGGTAAGCCGCTTTTTGATGGCACCAGACCCAATAAATAAATAAATAATCTGGCAGTAGGAGAGTTAAGTAGGCCTGGTTGTCAGGTGGGTGGTGACCCAGCTGCACACACCCACCACACTGTTGTTGAATGGTAAAAAGGGGAGGGGGTGATATTATGATGTCATTATATCAGTGTATTTCAGTTGGGCCTTTTGACGCAGAGGCTTTCAGCTTTCAAGAAGTAACGAAGAATACACAGGGAAGACATATTTGCATATTATAACCACACCTGGGGGTCTATTTGAGTAATGTTAACTCCATAGACACATACCGTACAAAACAGAAAAAGTACAAAGCTATGGCACCACCTCTTTAAAGGCCTTTGCACACAGGATCCGATTTCCCACAAATTCGGACCCGGTGTGCAGTGCATGAGGTCATAGAGCAAGGGTCTTCAGCGTTTTTAGGCCAGGGACCCCCAAGCTGATGGGGAGATGGAGCATGGACCCCCTACCTCGTAGGGTGGGGGTGGGGCTACAGCATATATTGTATTTGTATGTATAAAATGTAGTTTCATGTGTATAAATATACCATGTCATTGTGCATTCAATACTATGCTATGCTTTTCATGCTATTCATGCTTTTATTTTAAACATAATGCATGTATAAGTGGCCGTACCACTGCCATTTATAAACATACCTTATTAAATGAGAACCAATTTCAATACTATCATCACTAACAATCTGTCAATTGCACAATAAGCATGTATACAAGCTATTCAAAAGAGACAGAATAATGTTTTTTTTATATTTAGTAAAGACAAATCTAAAAATAAAAATAAAACTTTCGTTTTTAAATTATATTTTTTTTCCTCCAACACGGACCCCCTGTTGAAGACCCCTGTCATAGAGACACCATGTGTCATTTATTGTCCGTTATTTTCCGCACAGAAAATCGGACCCAAATAATACACTTTAAAAACAAGCCCCTGCAAAAAGGCAACCGACTTGTAAATAACCCCAAAGTCACTTATAATAATAAGCAGATATGGCAACACTGTGGGCAAACCCTCTCCATTCAAGTGATTCTAATTTTTCTGCCATTTGAATAAATGTCAGAGACGCTGAATTCGGCTTTGGTTTGGATTGGCTACCTGCAACAGCTGGCA
This sequence comes from Nannobrachium achirus, assembly GCF_963921795.1. Taxonomy (NCBI): domain Eukaryota; kingdom Metazoa; phylum Chordata; class Actinopteri; order Myctophiformes; family Myctophidae; genus Nannobrachium; species Nannobrachium achirus. The sequence goes on along the minus strand of NC_137816.1, from coordinate 32,786,008 downwards.
CAGACTGCTAGTCAGTGTGCCATGGCATAATTTGCAGTGGTGGAAAGTAACTACCGGTAAGTACATTTATTCATGTACTCTATTTGAACCAGTTATTGTTTTCATCTTTACTTGGGTATGCCCACTTTTCAATACTATATACTTTTACTCCACTACATTTCCAAATGCAAATATTGTACTTTTTACCCCACCATAATAATTATTTGAAAACTGTACTAGTTCTGTGTGTCTGTCTCTCATTCCGAGCCTTTTCAACTGCAATACCAAAAAGCCCATTGTTGGCAAAGGTGTGCTATTGACAGAGTTATTGACAGGGCTACTCAACTTAAGATGGCCCAGGGGCTACTCAGCAAAAGAAGAAGGGACACTGGGCAGACAAAAAAAAAAGGGTAGAAACATCAACCGCTCTATTTTAAACTTCAGATATTTGAATGTAGCCGAGCTAAAACGTTTCTATACATTTACCTTGGTACTGCAAGTATTGTGGTAGTGATATACATATTTTGACGCCAATGATTTTACACAATAAAATGTTTAATACAGTGTTCTTACTTGTAGAGAATGTCAACATTGTGGTATTGCTACCTTTACTTAAGTAAAACATCAATACTTCTTCCACCAATGATTCTGCTTTTGGATTGGGTGCCTGCAACAGCTGGCACAGGCTGCTAGTCTGAGTGCCATATGACTGTGATTGTGTGGCCGCCAGCGTTCCCTCTTTTTCCTTTTTTTCTTTTCTTTTTTGGTGGCCAGAATGGCCTCCAGTCCACATCTTAGCCCTGCTGCCTTTGGCTGCACCACAACGGGGAAATGGCGTTGGACATTTGTCTCCTATATGCAATCAAAGGCAGATGACCTGACTGGGAGGGAGGAGAGCAGGAGACAGCTATTGGGGGCGTGGGTGCACAGTGTGCATCTGTGTAGGGATGGGACGATATGAAAATGATTATTGTGACAAAAGGAATTGCAGGATACCCCGAATCGACGTCTGAGCATTAATCATTAAAATGCGTCCGACCCGTGCCGAGGCCCGACCCTTATATCTCCCACGGCTTTTTCCCCTCCTCCTTTTTCTTTGAGGAAGATCAGCCGGGGAATGGTGATATGCAAAGCAATCTGGGAGTAGGAGTTATTCAGTCAAACACAGAATGTCATGAAATACTAAGATTTCTAAAGACACATTTTGAACACATAAGAACCCCAGGAGTGTGTTTATTGTCTCACAAACAACATTAAAATAAGATTTGGTTGTCTCAGGGGTGACGTTGCCCTTTAATTAGTTGGAGCCAGCAAGCAGGTAACACTCTGTCGCATGTGGAAGAAAGGCAGTGCATGTGATATGTCATTATTCTGAACTGTGTGGAACGGGCGGATTGAACATATCCTCACTACCTTGTGGCTCACCTGACTTTGTAATTATTCTGAAGCTCACCTCATATTTCTCTCTCTATATACACACACAGAACTTTGTTTTGTTTCTAAACATGACTGGTCATTAATGTGCATCAGCCAGTGATTAGTGCCTGATAGTACATGGGCCATACAAGATGTCGGTATCTGAAAGGTGGCAAAGGTTACCATACATTTTTGAAAAGATCTGTAGATAATTTTTTGGTTTGATAACCCTTTGAGACACAGCTAAATTGGTGTTATCAGCGGCTAGAGTTGGTGTCCCATTAACTTAATATAGGCTACAGGGGGGAAAAAGGCAAAAAATTAATCTACTTTAAGTGGCATATGAGGGGTCAAATTAGGGATTTTTCAAGATTCTGAATCCATTGCAAGCATCTGTTTTGCATGAAAAAACATTATAGCACGACCAGCGGGTCAACTTTTGCATAACACATTTTTGGAACAAAATATGCCTCAAATCCCGCATGCAGCGTCCGATTGCCGTGAAAGGCCCAAGAACGCATGGCACCCTTTTCACTTTGGCCTATCATAGAGCCACCAGGAGGCCAAAAAAACCTACCTGACCTGCCGGAGACCTGTTCTTGGAAGAACACTGCTTCTAGTTTTTCTTTGATTTCTTTTCCCACTTTTCCCATGCTTTCCCTTGCTGCTTTTTTGCTTTCCTGCTTTTTCTGGCTTGGCCACTTTATCGCTGCTTGCAGCTATATTTTACCTTAGAGTAGGCTACTGTATATCAACAATATGTCCGACCCAAATCGGCGTCCGACCATTAATTATGAAAATGCGTCCGCCCCAAGCCCGAACCCTCGGATACCGACGGTGCCCTGTGGGTTTTCGCCTCGGTCGGGTATCCCAGCTCTAATCCCTACATCTAAGATATAGGCTAGTTAGTTGTACAATAGGCGACGATACAAACCCACATGGGCCTTTAATACTTAAACTTTTGATACTGCTAATGATATTATTTACATTTTTTGTGTTTTTTTGTACATAAAGATTAGTTTGATTATGTCAAACAAATGCATCAAAAGTAGTAGATCTACAAGCTTGTCGATGTGCTTGTTTTGCAATTTATTAACTTCCAGAAATGTAATAGTTATGGACATAATGAGGTTTCCCGTTTCCACCCGACAGAGACAATAATCTGAGGTATGCACTATAGCCTACATCTTAGAGGCAAATGTTGTACATCTTAATCCATTACATTTATTTGACAGCTTTAGTTACAAGTTACTAGTTTGTAGATTAAATTATTATTGCAAAACAGAAGTTTTACAATTAAGCCCTATTTTTACTGAGGCTATTTGGAAATAGCCTACCTGGCTGCAAGCTCATGTGTCACATTGCAACGCGTTGTGATCTTGTTGATGTGCTATTTTTTTAAAAAGTAGACCAAATTAGAAAAGAAAAATAGGAATGTGGTGGTATTAAATTGTCTCTGTGGGTGGAAACCTCATTATGTCCAAAACTTTACTTTTCAGGATAAAATAAATAAATAAAGAAAAGTAGCAGATCTACAAGCTCACTTCGTGACACTTTTAGAGCTTGTGGATCTGCAACATTTGATGCTTTAGTGTGACACTGTAATATGATCAAGTAGGGCGTTAATTTACAAAAAAGAAGAAAAAAAAGGTTAGACTGACAGAAACAAAGTATTAAGTAAAAGAACATACTTTTACCCACCACTGCCCAGGAGATGCAGAATGACTCAATCGTGGGTAAGGGGTGTGGAGCTGTGAACAGGGCGGACAGTGCAGTGGCTAGCAAGATGCCCCTTCAGGGAGCACACCCCACCCTGGACATATCCATAAAATGTATGAAAAATGATTAGGCTGTGACTAATTGCCCGTTTAGTGTCGCCGAAAGTTGTTAAACAGACCATTGCCTTTTAATACTTAAAGCACGGAATGGGATTAATTAGGCAGAAATGTATTCTTCTACCCTGCCAAGTCCCTTCTACTACACTCTCTAAAACACTGTGTGATGGGGTCTTGCTACCTGGGAAATAGTGGGAAATAGTCCTGTACTGGTCTGAGAATTCTCCAACCACCCATTGTGTGTGGGAGGATGAATGAGGTGACTAAGTGCATGAGTGGTCAACGAAAGAGATGGAGTTAAAAAGAAGAAGAAGAAAAGATGAAGGTATGGCCTATAGAAGGAGTGATGCAGAATGTATGACTGGCCGGCCCACCTGGTGGAATACCAAGTGCCGCCAACATTTCGCTTTGATGAAACAAGCTAGCAGTGGTATAGGGTTTCAATAAAACTAGCTGTCACCATTACAACATTTAAAGACTGGGTGCCATGATTTTGTGCATTTTCTGTTTTGTATATGTCTATGAAGTTAACATTACTCTAAAAGACCCCAAGGTGTGGTTATGATATGCAAATATGTCTTCCCTGTGTATACTGTTTGTCCCGCATCTGTTTGTACGATGTACATATGTCCCGCCCCATCCCACATTTGCCAAGCTTTGCGGGATGCTTAATGAAATGAACTCATAAATAGCACTGCTCACTTCACACTGGGTGTGATTTTTTGGTTTCTTGAGTCAAAGGCCCAATCGAAACACACCGCTTTAGTGACACATTATAATCATCCCCTCCCCTTATTATCCTACAGTGTGGGCACAGCTAACTCAAGGTGGGTGGTGCTAAGGTGAAAACTGGTGGGTGTGGCCACATAAAAACATAATTTTAACACTTACTGTACATAAAAAGAAATCTTCCTAGTATAATCATAATAACTGATGATCATGTTTTATGGGGTCTTGTTTTATGATCATGTTTTACCCTGTCTTTAAGTTGCGAATTGTCACACAGATGATGGCGATTAATGATTTAATCGTTTTTGGCTTTGAAAATTGGAACACGCATATATATATATATATATATATATATATATATATATATATATATATATATATATATATATCAGAGGTGCAACATATCGAACCGAATATCGAAAATCAAACCGAACCGAAAAATATTGAACCGAATGATCCTGTACCGAACAATACAATACAATACAATACCACTCCACATCCACATTCCCCTGGAACCCCCTCAAGGACCCCTAGGGGTCCGCAGAGCCCACTTAGAGAACCACTACCCTAGAGGTTGGGTACCATATTGTTCAAAGTTAAAGAAAAAATACATACTGTAGTTATAAAAATACATTTATAAATCAAGGACATTTCTGTTTATTTTTTGTATCGAAAAAATATCGAACCGTGACAACAAAATATCGAACCGAATCGAACCGTGAATTTTGTGTATCGTTGCACCCCTAATATATATTATATATATATATATATATATATATATATATATATATATATATATATATATATATATATATATGTATATAAAAATGGAAAACCTTCCACAAGAAGGGACTGCAGCACTTCAGGGAACTACGATGGACAACTGCTTAATTAATGTTTCTTTATCAGCACAGTGCTAATAGAACTCCCTCCTCTTTGTTATATATATATATATATATAGGCCTATATATATACACTCAAATAATGTTAATTTATTTAGGTACAGTTCTCAAGTAGGCCTATATTGTCTCTGTCGGATGGAAACCTTATATGTCCAAAACGCGTCGCTTAGCACCGCGTTTCGAGCTTGTACATCTGCTACTTTTGCTATTTGCTATTTGATCAATTAGGCTAATTAAAAAAAACACAAAAAATTTGAATATGGAGATAATTCTGTACAGAATGTACTTGGTTACTGTCCACCACTAGGTCATAGCAGGCTGGCCTGTGTGGTGATGACGGCTGACCCGAAGCAAGCCGTTCTGCAGGAGGTGAGGAGAGTCTGTGGAGTATAATTGTGTAGAATTGGGCTGTCATTACCTGCGGCGGCTCAGATCTGTCTCAGGTGGTCCATCCCCGACTATAAGGCCTTGTTTGCAATACAGTCAATGTTATCCTCCCACTTCAGTTCCCGGAAAGTTGTGCTCCGCAGCAACTTGAAACTGGCTATAATGGAGGCTAGTGAGCCATGGATATTGAGGAGGGAGGGAGTTCACTATACTTTTTTTTAGTTTTCAGTGAGTGTAAACCACTTAAACCCTACAGTATGTGTTGCTATGATGGCCAATAGCAAAAGAACGTGTTGCAGTGCAGTCGCTTGTACAGTAGATCATATATATATATATATAGAATTTAGACGGCACCCGGGAGCAGGTTGGGTTAGCGCCCCAGCCTGTGTCTTCCGTGAGGAAGAAGCCCAACAAATCCACGGTGAGGCCTTTAGGAGGGTCATTCAACTGCAGCAGCTGAATGGAATGTTTGGATTGGGGTCTGGTGCAACGCACAGGTTCTGAACCTGGTGAGAGCAGGAGAGGACCTGGTGAGACGTAGGAGGAGCCCGGCCAGGAGTCAACCCATAGAGCCTAGTTCCTCCACGCGCCAGAATAGTGCCCCCAATCCCGGCAGAGTAGTTCCGGTGCAGCACATTGAGTGACCCTGTCTTTCCCTAATAGGACTGATCGTGGATAGCTACTGGGACGTAAGTCGGGACTTGATCAACCCCGGCTGGGTCACCTGGGCGAGGGTGTATGATGTTGCGAGACCCGAAACACCCGTCGACCCCAGGCTACATCACTGATGATACGTCCCAGTTGCATCCTTGTGATGTTTTTTTCACTATTAGTTCTATTTATAGTGGCTAATAGGAATAGACTATGTGACAACCAGGAATAGTTTGGTGACCACCGCAGAGTCGGTTGACGGCCGGAATTTAGACGGCACCCAGGAGCAGGTTGGGTTAGCGCCCCAGCCTGTGTCTTCCGTGAGGAAGAAGCCCAACAAATCCACGGTGAGGCCTTTAGGAGGGTCATTCAACTGCAGCAGCTGAATGGAATGTTTGGATTGGGGTCTGGTGCAACGCACAGGTTCTGACCCTGGTGAGAGCAGGAGAGGACCTGGTGAGGCGTAGGAGGAGCCCGGCCAGGAGTCAACCCATAGAGCCTAGTTCCTCCACGCGCCAGAATAGTGCCCCCGAACCCAGCAGAGTAGTTCCGGTGCAGCACATTGAGTGACCCTGTCTTTCCCTAATAGGACTGATCGTGGATAGCTACTGGGACGTAAGTCAGGACTTGATCAACCCCGGCTGGGTCACCTGGGCGAGGGTGTATGATGTTGCGAGACCCGAAACACCCGTCGACCCCAGGCTACATCACTGATGATACGTCCCAGTTGCATCCTTGTGATGTTTTTTTTCACTATTAGTTCTATTTATAGTGGCTCATAGGAAAAGACTATGTGACAACCAGGAATAGTTTGGTGACCACCGCAGAGTCGGTTGACGGCCGGAATTTAGACGGCACCCGGGAGCAGGTTGGGTTAGCGCCCCAGCCTGTGTCTTCCGTGAGGAAGAAGCCCAACAAATCCACGGTGAGGCCTTTAGGAGGGTCATTCAACTGCAGCAGCTGAATGGAATGTTTGGATTGGGGTCTGGTGCAACGCACAGGTTCTGAACCTGGTGAGAGCAGGAGAGGACCTGGTGAGACGTAGGAGGAGCCCGGCCAGGAGTCAACCCATAGAGCCTAGTTCCTCCACGCGCCAGAATAGTGCCCCCAATCCCGGCAGAGTAGTTCCGGTGCAGCACATTGAGTGACCCTGTCTTTCCCTAATAGGACTGATCGTGGATAGCTACTGGGACGTAAGTCGGGACTTGATCAACCCCGGCTGGGTCACCTGGGCGAGGGTGTATGATGTTGCGAGACCCGAAACACCCGTCGACCCCAGGCTACATCACTGATGATACGTCCCAGTTGCATCCTTGTGATGTTTTTTTCACTATTAGTTCTATTTATAGTGGCTAATAGGAATAGACTATGTGACAACCAGGAATAGTTTGGTGACCACCGCAGAGTCGGTTGACGGCCGGAATTTAGACGGCACCCAGGAGCAGGTTGGGTTAGCGCCCCAGCCTGTGTCTTCCGTGAGGAAGAAGCCCAACAAATCCACGGTGAGGCCTTTAGGAGGGTCATTCAACTGCAGCAGCTGAATGGAATGTTTGGATTGGGGTCTGGTGCAACGCACATGTTCTGAACCTGGTGAGAGCAGGAGAGGACCTGGTGAGGCGTAGGAGGAGCCCGGCCAGGAGTCAACCCATAGAGCCTAGTTCCTCCACGCGCCAGAATAGTGCCCCCAATCCCGGCAGAGTAGTTCCGGTGCAGCACATTGAGTGACCCTGTCTTTCCCTAATAGGACTGATCGTGGATAGCTACTGGGACGTAAGTCGGGACTTGATCAACCCCGGCTGGGTCACCTGGGCGAGGGTGTATGATGTTGCGAGACCCGAAACACCCGTCGACCCCAGGCTACATCACTGATGATACGTCCCAGTTGCATCCTTGTGATGTTTTTTTTTTTCACTATTAGTTCTATTTATAGTGGCTCATAGGAATAGACTATGTGACAACCAGGAATAGTTTGGTGACCACCGCAGAGTCGGTTGACGGCCGGAATTTAGACGGCACCCGGGAGCAGGTTGGGTTAGCGCCCCAGCCTGTGTCTTCCGTGAGGAAGAAGCCCAACAAATCCACGGTGAGGCCTTTAGGAGGGTCATTCAACTGCAGCAGCTGAATGGAATGTTTGGATTGGGGTCTGGTGCAACGCACAGGTTCTGAACCTGGTGAGAGCAGGAGAGGACCTGGTGAGACGTAGGAGGAGCCCGGCCAGGAGTCAACCCATAGAGCCTAGTTCCTCCACGCGCCAGAATAGTGCCCCCAATCCCGGCAGAGTAGTTCCGGTGCAGCACATTGAGTGACCCTGTCTTTCCCTAATAGGACTGATCGTGGATAGCTACTGGGACGTAAGTCGGGACTTGATCAACCCCGGCTGGGTCACCTGGGCGAGGGTGTATGATGTTGCGAGACCCGAAACACCCGTCGACCCCAGGCTACATCACTGATGATACGTCCCAGTTGCATCCTTGTGATGTTTTTTTTTTTTCACTATTAGTTCTATTTATAGTGGCTCATAGGAATAGACTATGTGACAACCAGGAATAGTTTGGTGACCACCGCAGAGTCGGTTGACGGCCGGAATTTAGACGGCACCCGGGAGCAGGTTGGGTTAGCGCCCCAGCCTGTGTCTTCCGTGAGGAAGAAGCCCAACAAATCCACGGTGAGGCCTTTAGGAGGGTCATTCAACTGCAGCAGCTGAATGGAATGTTTGGATTGGGGTCTGGTGCAACGCACAGGTTCTGAACCTGGTGAGAGCAGGAGAGGACCTGGTGAGACGTAGGAGGAGCCCGGCCAGGAGTCAACCCATAGAGCCTAGTTCCTCCACGCGCCAGAATAGTGCCCCCAATCCCGGCAGAGTAGTTCCGGTGCAGCACATTGAGTGACCCTGTCTTTCCCTAATAGGACTGATCGTGGATAGCTACTGGGACGTAAGTCGGGACTTGATCAACCCCGGCTGGGTCACCTGGGCGAGGGTGTATGATGTTGCGAGACCCGAAACACCCGTCGACCCCAGGCTACATCACTGATGATACGTCCCAGTTGCATCCTTGTGATGTTTTTTTTCACTATATATATATATATATATATATATACATATATATATATATATATATATATATATATACATATACATATATACAGTATGTAAATGTATGTATAGCAGATCTCTCAATACAATACATACAGACACACGCACCATTTTGGGTTTACTGTACTGTAGGACTGGAGTTGAGAAACTGTGCCTTTGTTTGTTGTTTTAAGGTTTCTTGTAACCACTAACACTCATTAAGTAAATGCAGATAGCAATTAGCGGATGGTTGATAAATCATTAACACATTGTATTAATCTTAACATCCTCATTCATTAGTAATGAAAGACTACCAGTAAAATACTAACATAATGTAACATACTATATAGAGTGTAAGATATTGTATTGTTTTGCTCTGATAAAAATGCCATATGAAAGCAATTATAGCATTTTAGAAGAGAGGATGAAAACAAACTCCTTGTGAGTTTGTGTTCAGACGAGCTCTCTGTAGTGTGCGGAAGCGGAACTCCCTGCAAAAACAGGCATTATGGGAGAGTTTGGGGAAGCTGTGCTTTGTTGTTTTGGATTGCTTGACCTTGCTGTTGAATCACTTGAATCATCTGGCAGCTCGTTGCCTTTGGTCTTTTCTGTTCTTTATTTGTAGATGCGGAGGAAGCCGAATCGTCTTATTATTCTGCTTTCCTCATACAAACTGCTAGTGACAGCTTTGTGGCAAAAAATAAGAAAAAAACATTCCTGGCCAAACGCAAGTTTAAATTGCACAATAAACCATTACTCGCAGTAAATGTTTTTTGCATTGTAAACAGGAAAAACCTACTCTGCTCCGTATGTTACCGCCGCTTATGGACCTGGGGGGTCTTAACTCCCGATCATTGCTTGATTGCTTTTTTTTTTTTGTCTTTCGCATGTTAAACGATATCGATCCGGTTTTGCTCCTTGAGCTTGCTTGGCACAAGGATGATTTTGGCCGTCCTGTTGCTTGGCCGTGTGCGGGGTGGTAAATCTGATCTGGGAGACAGGGGGAGATCAGCGTGTCAGCTGGCTGATTTATACCAGACATGCTCTTAAAGCCCTGGTCAGACACCCAGGGTGCCAGCAGCACCCGCCATCAGACTCAGACACCGGAGGCCGCGGCGGCGCGGAGCCCACACAGCTATTTAACGGCTGTGCTTTATGGTTTTTATTGGTGCATCAGCCTGGGATGGTGAGCCGAGGACACACAAGCAAAGAGACCATCGATTGACCACTTCAGTGTTAGTCACAGCCGTTCCCAGCAGGCATGTGCACACATAGACATCAAAGGGGGCTTTAGCCCCTGCCCTTTTATCCACCTGTAAAAAGTGCCCTCTGAAGACATGAATGCAGTTTTTACTAAGGTGAAAGAAACGCAAATGCCCCCTTTCCATGCCATACCTGAAGGCAGCATTCAAGAGAATTGCCTTGTCCAAACTCTCCTGAATATTTTCACCAAAAGGCCCTTTTATACATTTCAGCCCCTGCCTCTCTAAAATTCTCTGCACGTCCCTGGTTCCCAGAAGTCTGTGGGCCGCCGGGATAATGAGGATAATTCAAGGGGGCGCCCAAATAATTGACAAAACACTAAAAAATGTTTTAATGATAATATGACATTAATATTTAAACAATTGTGTAAATACAAATTTTCAAAAGAAATTCCAGTATGTTTTCTTCTTCTTGAAAACCTTGAATAATTAGTTTTAATTGTGATACTGATAAATAGGAAGTTAGGAAAAGTAGTATGCTATGTTAGCTCCATTGATCCAAGCCGGAGCACAGGTGAAAACCAGGTGGACGTGGACTAAGGGTGTAATGATATAGTAACTGAATCGAAAAATCTATTTCAGCAATGATCTACTATAACGATTTGCAAAAGCAAATATCGTACCGCTTGGCTTTGTATATCGTATCGTATCGTTTTACAATGCAAATAATCAGTATCGAATCGTTTTTCAAATAATCGATTGTATGGAAACAACACAATTTGTGCCTTGTATTTTTAAGAGGGAAAATTAAAAAGAGGCATCTAATTACTTTTCCATTCCATATAGCTACTCTTGGTCTATCGATAAATGTGTGTAATCTCTGTGTTCATATCAACGTGCAGGTTTGTCCTACTAGGAGGAGAATTTTATTTTTAAAACGGTGTACAGAAAGTGTAAAAACTATTTTTTTATGTGTCCACACCCACCTGTTCATTAAGTATACCTGGTTTTCACCTTAGCACCACCCACCTGAAGTTATTCGACTGGGCCTTTTGACTCAAAGGATTTCAGCTTTCAGGAAGAAACCAAAAATACACAGGGAAGACATATTTGCATATTATGACTAGACCCGGGGATCTATTAGAGTAATGTTAACTCCATAGACACATAAAAAACAGAAAAAGTACAAAACTATGGCACCACCTCTTTAAATAAACATGCTCTGAAAATGCACGCAGCCCAGCCTTCTAACCACTTAACACAGCTGCTGTATGTGTCTGGTAGCTCAGTCAGTAGAGCTCTCTCCTTTGGACAACCAGGTCATGGGTGCGATCCCAGACACCGCCAACTCAGCGGATCAGTAGCAGGCACGAGTACACATAGACATCAAAGGGGGCTTAAGCCCCTGCCCTTTTTTCCATCTATAAAAAGTGCCCTCTCCAGACCATGAATGCAGTTTTTTTCTATGGTGAAAGAAATGCAAACACCCTCTTTCCATGCCATAATGCAGCATACAAGAGAATTTGCCTTGTAGTCCAAGAATTTTATCCAAAAATGGGGGTCAACCTCCCACTAACTGCAACAAAACCAAACTCAGCTGATTTTGTATCGTTAATATGTGCTGAATGACAGAAAAAAAAGTCGCAAGGAATTGTATGAAGGGAAAGTTTAGAAAATGACCCTACCAAAAACGCCTGCTTTTAGTCTAGGCAGAATTTCAGAAAATGTGCTTATTTAAAGTGATGAAGGCTACTTGTGTTAATTTAGGTCATGCATGTTTTTAGGGGTTATAAGGGGTGCTGAATTCACTGCTGCTTTTACAATATATATATATATTTTTTTATGTCTCCCGAATGTAGTCGTTATGCGAACAAATTCCTCCCCACACACATTTCTGTGTTGTCGCTGGTGTTGTATTCTACTGCCTGTGAGGTGTGGGAGCCAATCAAAGTTGAGAAGACCTGGTTTGAACAAATGGAAAAATATATATTTTTGTAAGAATGACTCCCTGGTCAGATAATTGGCCATGCATTAATTAATTTGGCATTAACTTTGAAAGGTGATCTGAGAGTCTATGTCCATGTTTGTGTATGCATTGTGTGTGCATACTGATTATCTGTTTCTTGTTCCCCACACCAACGATGAAGTAAGTAGGTGTCCTTGCAAGTATAGAAAGGATTCAGCACAACAACCAGCCCATAGTTAGACGTCCCTATGGCCAGTTTATTTTTGTCCAGTTTTTCAACCAGGTCTTCTCAACTTTGATTGGTTCCCACAAAGTTTCCCAGAGCAGAAGCACCAGCACTGGTCAATGTGGGTAGCTAACCACCCAGTTGAGCCCTCTACCTGCTGCTGAAAGACGGACCAAAAAAGTTGTGTTGGAACTTAAGTAATTCTCAACTTTGATTGGCTCCCAATTAAGTTTCCCAAAGGAGTTCGGTTGGCAGTAATTGAGAGGTATGAGAAGAAACCTTTATGAACACATTGCTATTGCTATTGGTGAGCAATTATTTTGCAGATGGCTAAAAAGGTTTTATCCAATTATTATGATGCCAACTTTTCTTGCCATCTGCAAAATAATGGCTTTCTTCACCAATGTGTTCATAAAGGTGTCTTCTCTAACACCTCTCAATTACCTCCAACAACCGAACTCCTCTGGTGAAACTCCATGGGAGCCAATCAAAGTTGAGAATGGGTCCGTCTTTCACCCAGGTTGACCAGCGCTGATGCTTCTGCTCCGGTAAACTTTGTGGGAGACCTGGTTTGAACAACTGGACAAATTTACATTTGCAATATGAGCTTGTGGGACAACTAACTGGGGCTTTGTGGGGGTGCTGAATCCATTCCAACCATTCATTTTTAGTAAGAATGACTTAGGTATGGAATCAGAAGAATTGGTAGAAATGTTACCGGTATATTGTAATGGCAGCACTCATTTGCATACCAGCATGCCACAGGTACATTTTATCAATTTAAGAATAGTTTAATTCTGATCCTTGACCTTATTTGTTCATTTTGTGGTGCCCACCCATTTTTATTCAGGCCCACCCGAAACGTTATTTCTACACCACTGTTTAAGAACCGCTCATCCAAACATGTTCCAACTCCATACTGCATTTCCCTGGGCCCCCAGCAACACACCTGATAAATGTTGTCTTCATAGTTTGTTTTTGTTGTAATTAGTGGGAGGTCAAGTGACATTATTACTGGACTATTGTTCAAACAATCATGTTGAAAGAATTGTCCTCTCTGTATAGAAATCCATGCCGTTACATACACCACATCTCCAGTATTGACTTGATTATGCTTAGTTCAGTGTGGTATCACTATCAAGCACCGAAAATAGCTGACCTCCAAGCTCACATGTCTGCTATTTGGTGTCTGGTGTTTGTCCAGTGGTCCCTGATCCAAAAAAGCTTGGGATTCAGCGCAATAAAAGTACACCGTTTGGATGGGTTCCAAGGGGCCTTTACGCCACCTTGCAGTGGTGTGATTGCCTTTGTTTTGAACCAGCTTACTTACTAAGGAACCCTGGGGTGTTGCTGCCCACTGATCTGTTTCAGTCCAGAAGTGTTATGTTGTTCATTTTGTGATCTAACTGTTGGCTCCAGCTCATTGTTGTCGGGATTATGTTGTCCTCTTAACATCTTTGGATACAAAACACAATATTGTTGGTGCTTTCAAATCTACACCAAAGCATCCTGGGATTTACCTTTTCTTTCTTTCTTTCTTTCTTTCTTTCTTTCTTTCTTTCTTTCTTTGCTTACATAGAAGTTGGGACTATACACAATTATGGTCTACATTTCTATTGCATCTTTATCCAAAGTGCTTTACAGTGTTGTGTTACATTCACCCATTCACACACCGATGTTAATCACTCACATCAGGAACAATTAGACGTGTCTTGCTCTTCTGTCTCTCATCTCCAAAAAACAAACTTAAAAAAAAAAAAAAGAAAAAAAATGTGATGACACATTGATGCTGAAAACTGGGTTGTCTTTCCCGATTGGATGAAATTGGTGACCCACCTGAAGATTATTTTCTATTTAGCGACAAGAATATCCCAGTTGCTAAAAAAAAAACAAAAAAACAAAACACTCTACAGCAAAAATTACTCATCATCAACTTGGGATAGAAGCGGCCCCTATTGAATAAAAGATTACCTATTTCTAAAATAAATACAATATTTAAGGTGTTTTTAATTTAAAATTGTAGTTATAGAGGGCAATTATAATGTATTAAGGCATATTTGGGGATCCTTAGCACAAAAAAGTTTTACAACTACTGGTTTGGCATTTGTACAATCAGCCTCAGGTCTTAATGGGTTAACCCAAAAATATCACAACTTGTGTAATGACACGGCATAGGAGTAGTAGGTGTCTGATTTTGCGTTATGATATGTGATTTGGATCGTCTGCTTTCAAAATGCTTAATTCTCAGTGCGTAAGAGCAGACGCAGACGTTTTAATAAATGTTTTGTTTATTCCTCCTGTTTCTTACCAGCATATGGCTTAATGAAAATCTCAACGCTATTAATCTTTTGACATACCTCACAGCTACTTTAGCAGCAAGCCACCACAAGAGCACAAGCCGAGTCTGACATTTGACTAATTGCAGTCATTTGAGAATGATCACTGTTCTAATGCAATGGGCGACGCACAGCAGCAGCATAGCACAACATGCAGACACCCCTGTCAGTCTGGTGACCCACTTTGCAGTGGTAATAAAGGGGCAAGCTGTTAAAAGTACCCTTTTACACCGATAAAGAACAGCACTAATTGGATGGGAAAGGATTGAGGTGTGTACAATGTAATGGTGAAAGTCCCACTGGTTGCATCTCAGTTTCCCTGACCTCAGTTTCCCTTTAATCAGTGCTGGAAGAAGGTCTACTCATCTTGTATTTGAGTAGCAAGTAGCAATAATACGAAATACTCTGTGAGCAAAAGGCCTGTATTCAAAATTGTACTTTATATACAGTATACAAAAGTATTGGCATCAGATCAGAATACAGGTAAAGCATTGAAGTTAAAAGCACCAATTATTATTAATGGCCCATGGCCCAAAATAGCAGATCTACAAGCTCACAGTGTTGTGGTGGCCTTGTGGATCGACTATTTTCACATGCCCAGAATGGCTCACGATCGAATCCCGAAGGTTGCACTAAGATGGACCCCAGCAAGGGAAAGGAAGCAAGAAGGGTCTGCCCGAAAACAGCCTGGCGACGAACCGTGGCAGCAGAGCTAAAGGAGATGAACCTCACATGGGGCGAGGCACAACATGGGGCGAGGCACAACATGCGGCGCAAGACACTTCCCCATGGAGACAGTCTCATGTCCCACTTAGCCTCGCGTAGCCAGGCTCACTCATCTCCGAAGAGAAAAGCCTGGTGACAATAGAAGGCAGAAAGCGTTCAACTTCCGCCGTAGGAATTTCACCGGAAGCTGTATTTTTTTCACGGTGCGGTGTTCCTGCAAACGTATTCCCTGCACGAAATTAACTCTGGTCTACGTCTCCTGCTCCGTCGGTTGCGCTCGCAATAATGTTACACCTATTAAGAGTGAGTTAAGAGCTACAATCTATTTTAGTTTTTTCGCTGGGGAATGTAAACAGACCCGCACCGCATGACGTAACGTCCGTTAAACGCAGACTTCCGCTAGAAATCTTGGAACACACCGGAAGGCATATTGTCTACAGGGTGTGTCCCACTTGGGACAGGGAGGATTATGTTAAGTAGGCCTAAGTAAAAAGAAATTACAATATTTGCCTCTGAGATGTAACGGAGTAGAAGTATAAATCATAAAAACAAAAATAAAATTAAAATCAAGAAAAGTAAAAGTACCTAATAATGTACAGTACAATACCTGAGTAAATGTATCATAGTTACTTTCCCCCACTGCCTTTAATTATTGTGATTATTGCCTCGCTTCAAGGCCCCAGCCACCATGTGTCTTTGTGAGTATCGATAAAGAACAGGAAGCGATCCATGGCACGATCAATCATCTTCCCGTACACAATCCAGCAATGTCACCCCCACCCACCCCCTCTCATCATCGGTATAACGGGGGGATTCAGTAGAATGAATGACTCTTACCCGTCCTTGGCACCCCGCGAAGCCTTGTCGTTTTGATGATGAAGACCTCAGCCACGGCCTCCTCCCCATGCCGGATTGGACGGCTCATTATGGCCAAAAGGGCATATCATCAACACTGTCGGGTGGAAACCTTGTCCAAAACATGTTCCTGTTTTATCCCTTTAAACCTGAGGTGGATTCTACAAATGCCTTCTAAATCACAGCGCGGCCTTCCCGGTTTAAATGTGTTTTTAATATCATTTTTTTTTTAAATAGTGAAAATACCTATTCTGTAGCTATATCTTGTAGATCGCTATTTTCACCAGTTTTGAGCGACACTCTTGCATGATGAAGTAGAAGGCTTTCATTTACCAATAAACACATCAAATTGACATATGGAGATATGAGGTTTCTACGTGACAGCAACGATATGGAGAGATAGGGAACCATGTAACTAGTACATTTACTCAAGTACTGTCTGTTACTTAAGTAAACCTTTGAGGTACTTTTATTTTATTTTTGATACTTCACAACATCTTAGAGACAAATTTACGTTTTACTCCATTAGAGTTACTTTGCAGATTTAGGTAAAAAAAATACAAACCACTGTACTAAAACACATTGACTTTCCATTGCGATGCGCCGTGAGCTTGTAGTTCGGCTATAAATGTTTGAGAAACTTGTGAGCACTTTAAACTTGTGAGCACTTTTACTTTGGTACTGTAAGAAGCCTATATTTTTAGTTTATACTTTTGTAGTTTTAATACAGGCATTTTACTTTTTTCGAATTGTGGTATTGCTACTTTTACTTCAGTAAAATAAATCAGAGTACTCCACCACAGACGACCTTCTCCCATGCTGGAGTGGAGAGCTCATTATGGCCAGGGGAGAGAAGTGCCTAGCAGAGAAATAGGGAAGAACGCATGTCGGCAGGTGCGTCACAAGGGGTAGGAAAGTGGGACTGAGTTACCAGGGCCCAAGGTGGAGGGGCCCTAGTAACTTTAGCTATTGAAAAATAGCAGATATACAAGATCACAGCGCGGCACCGAGTGCCGCGCTGCGAGCTTGTAGATCTGCTATTTTTGAAAAGCCGTGAAAATTTGCGCAAATCTTTGAATATGTATTTTTTAAGTGAACATTTGTAACTCAAATTTTGCTTCATGGGGGATCCCTGAAACTAAATATTTTGAGATGGGGGGTCCTTCACATGAAAAAGTTTGAGCAACACTGACATGAAAACATAGGTTTCTTGGCACACATTTTCACGATTTTTCAAAAATAGCAGATCTACAAGCTCGCAGCGCGGCACTCGGTGCCGCGCTGTGAGCTTGTATATCTGCTATTTTTCAATAGTTAACATTCATGGGGGCCCCGCAGTGAATCCTTGTACCCAGGGCCCAGAATTTGGTGTGACGCCCCTGCATGTTGGTGAGAAAGATTGAGAGAGAGGGAGCCAGAGAGAAAGAGGGTGTGTGAAAGAAAGGCAGAGAGAGCCATTGACAGAGAGAGTCAGTCCACTGTAGAAAAAGCTGTAAATATGAGAGATGGGGAAAGCCCCCCTTGTAAGGTGAACTAAGGGGCGCTCGGGGACTTGCCTTGTACATTGCACCTGTCTTCATCATCATTTAACTCTTATTTGTTGGTCTTACTAAACTGTCAGCAATTCTCTGCCTTCTTGGCCTTTACCTGTGAAAATGCCATGAAAATGCTGACAGGCTGCCAAATCGGGAACAGGGCCCTGGAAAGAGCTGCTGCTGCTGGCTTTTCTTTGAATTCCACATGCGTTGTCAGAATTAGAGGTAGACGCATACACTCGACTGCACTTTGCTGGTCTCTGCGTTTATACTCTACTGACATCTATTCCTCTGCCAACTGCAAATTCATTTAGCAGCAGCTTTTTAAAATTGGCTGGGTCTAGGAGTCCCTTATCTAGCCCCTTCCCTCCCTCCCCGATAGGTTAATAACATATATATATTTTCTTCATTGTATTCTCTGAAACATGCCCCATCCATCCCTGACATTTTTGTGCACTGTGTACCTGCAATGGTGTTTCTGGTCCAGCTCATTGTGTCTTGATGTATTCACTGGGCCAACTAAGCAAGACGTTATGCTCCTGATCTGTGTGCAATTTTATGCAATATGCAATGTGGATACATTTCTATAGCAGTGTAATTTGGAAAGGAGCTAGAATTCCAGCTCCAATCATCCTTCTCTCTCTCTCTCTCTCTCTCTCTCTCTCTCTCTCTCTCTCTCTCTCTCTCTCTCTCTCTCTCTCTCTCTCTCTGACTCACTCACTCTGAAGGAAATTGCTTTTGCAATGACTCCCCACTTTCCTGACTTCCTTGGTCATGCTACATTTTAAATTCACTGTGGGAGAGATATTCCACATATCAATCAGTGCGAGGATGTGACAAATGCTGCATGTCTCCTATCACACTCAAGCAGGGAATGCTAATCAATTGATCAAGTGCATTGCGGCAGTGTAACCGGACAGTCTCTATCAAAGGCTTCACGGTGGATCTTGGACTTCATGTGGCCTGTCTATGACACTGGTTCTCAACGTTGGGTCTGGGGGACCACCAGGGGTCCAAACGGAACTCTTACTGGTCTGTAACTCCAATGGACCAGTAAGTTCCATTTGTACACTGTCAGAGTTAAACTGTTTTTTTTACCGAGTAGATTGGGGTCCGCGAAAATAACCATATCATGTCTGTGTACTAAAACTGGGGGTCTTTGAAATTAAACAAAGGTTTGAGAACACTGAATTAAACTATACTGGAGCCCCAATCTATAGAGCACTGTACTCTTTAAAGCGGCACCATGTAACCTTTTTCAATTAATAAAATGTATTTATTTCCAAGTATGGCAGAGTCAAATTGAAGCTGATCAATGGGTACTCTCTCCCGATTGGATGAAATTGGCAACCCACCTAGAGCTGGGGTCAGGATAACCTCGTGTCACCAGTCTTTCCACCTCGGAGGAAAGCCTGGTATTCGTTTTAAACGGGCCGTGTGAGACGCTCTTCGGCAACAGGCAGAAGAATCGGCGTCGCTTTTCCTATTTAAATGCTTGAGAAGTGTAGTCTTGCCAGTTGCTGCGAGTTGGACTAAAAGATGGATATACCAAACAAACTGTTCAAATAATTAGCAAAACTATGCCACATCAACGGTTTTATTGGGTAGGCCCTAAAATTATGTCCTTGAGCACAGGGAATTGTTTTGGGTTCAAACTGATTCTGGTTTGGTTGTTGCGGCCAAAGTGTAGTAAATGACGTAGGCTGTTTCCGCTCCCGACCGGATCAGAAACCCGAAATTGGAAGTGATCCCATGCAGGCTAGAGTCAGGAGATCCTGTTACTGGGGGAAAAAGAAGAAGGGGGGAAAAACACACATAGTAATGATTACTATCAGAAAATATAGCGTTAACTTTTTAACAAAAAAACTAAAATTATCACTCTATCTTTAAATGAACTCTGAGCTTTTCTGACACACATGCACACACAGTCCTTAATTCTGACCTGTCATGTAGACTACTTACTTCTGAAGTAACATTACCTTCTTGTTTCCACCTGGCATTACATTCTAACGGCGCCACCCTCAAGTGTTCTCATTAACTTTACTGTCCACCAATTCAACTGACAATGTTTTTCTTTTTTCTTCCTTTCTTTTATATCACAGGCTCCAGCCCATAGCTTCCTCCTCTCCACCCCCACCCTTACTTACACCAACCACTGGCCCGCTGTCCTTCATCAGCAGTGAAGGTCTAATCTTATCTGTGGCTGTTCTGCCTGCCTCTTCATTAATCATTCTCACGGCCCCAATCAGATGAGTGAGTGATGCTAGCCGCGGCCTTGTCCGGTACATCCCTCAGGTGCTAAGGTTGGGCTACTTGCAGGCTGGAGGGGGCTGGCTGAATAGCTGCCTGTCTGGCCTGCCGGACAGGCAGCTGGCGGGCTGGCGTGAGCAGTGAGCACCCCACGGTATGGATCCTAATGCAGCGATGCTCAGCCTGTGGGCCAGGGCCCACTGGTGGGCGGCGTGGGCCATGAGGATAATGCAAGATGCTTATCGTCATTGTCGGGTGCAAACCTATAACAAACCTTGTCCAAAACCGTTCGTTTTGTATTTGTCATTTTAAAAAGGATCTAGAAAAGTGAAAATAGACGATCTACAAGGGGCGGCAGTGGCTCAGGGGTAGAGAAACCGTCATTAGAACACAGAGGGTTCCCAGTTCGATTCCGGGTAATGCACAATCTATGTAAAGTGCCTTGGATAAAGGCGCTATACCAATGCACCATTTACCATTTATTTATTTACCATTTTACAGTTGTGTGCCTGTAGATCAGCTACAGTGCGACAGTCTTGTACGATAAAACAGGGCTTTACTTTGCGAAATAACATGCAAATTTGAAACTTGGAGATACAAGGTTTCAGCCCGCCAGTGACGTTATTTATTATTGTGACCGTAGGTCGCAGTTAACTATGAAACCCGACAGATCCTGTCCGTCCATAGATGGGTAAGTAGATGGGTAACGCCTCAATGTCTACAGCTGACCTGTTGTGACACCACATTGTTGACTCAATGACCAAGATAGCCTGTTCTGGCAATATGGAGATCCCTGATGTCATCAATATTAAAGGACATGTTAACCCTAACCCTTTTTTACAACAAGGGTTCATTTTAGATTTTAATTAGAGAAAAGAAAAGATGAGCGTTAAAATGTTTCCATTTACTGCTTTCTAACGTACGTTGATTCCATGACAACACAATGGAAAGCAGGAGCAGTTTAACGTATTATTTATTGAAAACCTACTGGACCCTTAGAGGAATAGTTCACCCCCAAAATGACTTTTTTTCTATTGATTAGTCCTGCCACAGAGACTTATTTTTTTGTATTTGTCGCATTCCTAAGATAAAAATGTGATTTATACTAAATGTACCCCTATTGATTCTGGATGGGGACCCAAATGCATGGCTCTGGATGGGGACCACAATGCAAGGACCTGGATGGGGACACAAGCTCAAGTCAGAATCAATGGGGGTAAAATTAGTTTGACCCTTGACCCTATTTAGTATTTACCCCCATTGATTCTGACCCAAATGCATTTGGGTCCCCATCCAGGGCCTTATTTGGGTCCCCATCCAGGCCCATGCATTTGGGTCCCCATCCAGAATCAATGGGGGTAAATATAATCTTTTTTTTTCCTTAGGAATGCAACAAATACAAAAAAATATAATTGAACTCAAGTCTCCATGGTGTGACTAATCAAAAAAATCATTTTGGGAGTGAACTGCTCCTTTAAAGGACTGCGGAAAACCACAGACTGTTGAACACAACATCGATGCATGCTAAACCTTCAAGTCGCGAAATGGAGTCAGCAGCCTCATTGAACTGGATGATGATACCGCTTCTTGTCCCAATTACCTGTTTAGCCCGACACAAACGAACTAACCTATTTTCAATCTTAATATAATTGGTCCTCTCTAATGCTCATTATGAGATTGCACTCTTTCTGTCTACTCACTCTCTCATTGGAGGGCTGTGGACAGTTCAGAAACCTGCCTACCAGTTTAAAATTTTTTTTTTGAACAATGGCTCAGCATGCTAACCTTCCAGAAAGAGAAAGACTATTGTTTCTATAAACTTGGAATCCCCATAGATGTCACTGTTATAGGCAGATTTCTGCACTGTCCACAGCCCTCCAGACACAGAGTGAGTAGACGGAAATTGCGCCATCTACTGAGCATTAGTGAGGACCAATTATATAAAGACAAGGATGAAAATGGTGATTTAAAGTGATGCTTTAAAATCTAAGTGGGGTTTGAGGACCCCTAGGGATCTTTGGGGGGGGGGGGGGGGGGGGGGGGGGTTCCAGGGGGTCCCCAGCTAAATTAGTCGTTTCATCTCTTCAGTATTCACTGCTCTTTTCCTGAAGATTTCCTGCAAATGCATTTTTTCACTTTCATTCCCTGTTTTGCCTAATTTTTATGGAGAATGGAGCGTATTTTTGCTCGCAAATTGCAAGAAACCAATCCATTCCCATTGAAAAGCAGAATCCACCTACATGGGCAGATTTAAACTTCGAAGTCAAAGAAGGTCATAAAAATAGCAAAAATAGCTGATCTACAAGCTCAATTTTCGGCAAATCCCCTGAAAATCTAGTACTTAGGAACCAAATGGACCTTATGGTCCTTATGTGTGGGATGCATCTCAGTGACTGTTGTCCTCATACGCCAGCATAAAAAATATTTATAAAAATAACTCGTGCCAGTTCTCTGGCAGTATGAACTATATAACATTCAATCACTGAGCGTTATTGTTCCACTTGCTACTTGTCATCAGCGGCAGTGATTTATTTTATTTATTATTTTATTTTTTTACGTAGTCCGATTTGATTTGCCACCATGTCAGGTGCATGGGGGGTTGCAGTATAATAGGCATCACAAAAAGCTCCGGATCGCAAAAGGCCCTAAATTAGATCTCTGTTTGAGTGACGCGCGGCAATGACTTTTGACTTATTCGTCCATTATTGTCGTCTTGACTGGGCGAGCCGGATAGAAGATGCATGGGCCAGTGATTGAGAGTCAACTTCGACTTGGGAGTGCAGTCATAAACGGGAATGGATGGGTGGGGGTGTTAGGTGGAGAGAGAGAGAGAGAGAATGTGGAGCCTACAGTACGTGCAATTTACACTCGGTCGAACGGCGGTCTAACGCACCGAAAATAGAAGAAGTACGCGTCACATTCCGTGCCCGCATCGTGAGCTTGTCGGTCGGCTATTTCCGCCACATGCATGCCGGCTTCGTTCCACGAATTATAAATTGAGCGTTATAGGTGGAGGGGGTCTGGGGGAGGGAACACGTAGTTTGTTCTGGTAGGAGCAGCATATAAATGACACAGAGATGAAACAAATCAACCTTAGGTAGACCCAGCCGTTAGCCAATCCATAGTAATCAGGGCGACTGTATTGAGCTCTCCGCTTCATGGACTCTTACCAATCAGCCAAGAAAACACAGATCCGTCATCCATTTTCCTCCCTGCTGATGCAGGCGAGGTGCCTCTACGCACAGCGAGAGCCAGAGTGGAGGCTTGTTTTGGAAACAGGGCGGACGGGGCTGTGTGTGTGTGTGTGTGTGTGTGGTTCTATGATCACGCCTTTCTCCCTCTGTATCCTAACAATCCCTTCATCACATCGGTCTGGTCTCAGTGGTAGTTGTATAATATGTAAGGGTGGTCAACATTGCAAACTGCTAATTCGTGGCCTCGCTGTGACCACTCAGACAGAAGCGGTGCAGCCCTCCCCCCCTCCCCCCCAACCCCCGCGGCGGTGATTAGACCATCGATTAGGAAAGTGAACTAATAAGTGTCCGCCCGGTGACGTCAAAACACGGAAGGCATGACTCACTCTGTTTGCGGTATCCTATTAGCATCTTTGTCTGGCGGAAAACCTTGTATGTGTACTGTATATCCAAAGCCGTGGCTTTTCATGGAATGGAGACAAAATAAAGAAAGAACCTGTGTTCCAATGGTTCCAATGTAGATATTATTTAGGGTGCGTTTGGATATGCATGCGCACCTGGAGTGCACTCACATTTTGAGCTTGTAAATCAGGTGTTTCTGCTAGTTTTGCGCGCCACTCTTGTGTGTGTGCATAAATGCACACACACACACACACACACACACGCACGCACTCACACGCACACACACACAGACACACACATGTAGAAGTGTGACATACAAGGTTTCATTAAGCCCAGTCTCTAGGATCCGGCCGAGCAAAACGACTTCCTCTGAGTTACGGGTCGCCGGAGGCTTCGATTTCATGTAATTGATGCAATACGTGAAATTAAACAAATTAACCATAAATCTAATGTCCGTATCGGCATGTCTGGACGGACTCTGCACACAGCGAGGAGGAGATACGCATGGTGCAATGCACATACCGTACAGTGAACCTATACCACGGGTTCTCAAAGTGGGGTCCGTTGACCCCCAGAGTTTCCAGGCGGTCCCCAGCTAAACGAAGGACAGTTTACCCACTTAAACCCTCTAGTACTTACAGTATAGTAAATGGGATTTGTTGTCTCTGTACTTGGACCGCTTGTTTCTGTCTTCAACAAATTCACCCTTACAGGTCTGTAACTCTATGAGAGTGTATACATGAAACCTAATGGACCCATGTGCACACTCTCTGAGTTATGGGGGTCCTTGAAAATAAAACATTTGAGAACCACTATACTAGTGGGCTCCTATAATACCATTATGTCTATTCCAATGTACACAAGTATTTCTGCATTCATGAAATCAATCTCATACTGTATACTCTGTAGAAAACCTGGAGACTGGCATTCAGTAATTGGGTCTTATAATGAACAAATTAAAGAACACTATATAATTCCGACCTTCAGGTCGCAAGTTACTATGAAAAGCTCCACCGGCTGTCTGTCCGTCCGTCCGTCCGTCCGTCTGTCCTTCCGTCCATCTGCCTGTCTGTCCGTCACGTCACACTTTTGCCCTACTCTTATCTCGTTGCCCCTATCCATGCCAAACTTTGCACACACACTCCTTGGATGGCAACTCACAACCTCCACCCATCATTTCTCACATGGCCCTCTTCTAGCGCCACCATCAGGCTGATTTTTGCAAAACACATTTTTGGACACTAAAATCACGCAAAGCGGTACACAGTATGTCTAAAGTCATGTCATCAACATGGATCTGTCCCATTTCCCATATTCCCTCCTGATTGGTTATGATGATTGCCTTCTAAAGTTTGTGTAATCTCCCGATTAGAGTCTTACTGATGTTATGTAAAGCTCTAAAACTTGCCACGGACACATTTCCAGACCATTTTTCATGACCCCTGTCTGAGAGGCAGAGGTGCCCGGCTGGGCCGATGTGCTCAGGTCTTCATAACCTCTGGACGCCTGCCGTCACCATCCTACACAGAGCAGAGGACACAGCGCTGCCCTATTAGACATGAATAATGAGCCTATTGGCAAGAGGGACGTCGCTAATGTTTTGTCGAAATATCTCAAATCTCTCCCCAATGATAATGTATTCTGTACCTGGGCCAAAGAGCCCTGCATATACTTGAAGAGGTGATTTCACTGCAGATATGATTCATAAAGCGTTCACTCTAGAAAAGGGGAGGGGAGCTGGGAGGGAGAGAAAAAAAAAAAAAAAAAAACAATTTGAAACGTAAAGTCTGGCGGCTGTACGGGCATCACAATAAGGGCTTAGTTTGTTTTGTTGTGATTGATGCTTTGCCTGCGTGTGCGCCATAGCTTTGTTTGTTTATGCTAATGGATCCGATGACCTGTTGGTCCCCCCATCTAGCAAGGAAATGGCAGTCGGTGCTGTGGGGGAGCATTGATCTCTCTCTTCAATGCATCTTTCTCGCGGGGGACTCGTACAGGATTAGCAGAGCCAGAGACAAAGGGAAAACGTGAGCGGAAATGGACAATCGAAAAGCAACACATTTCCCCCCGTAAGGTATATATATGCACACAGGGAAAACCTCTAAATGTAACCATGTGTTAACTGCATTAACTGCATTCACAATCATTCTAACCACTTTAACCATTATTTTATACTTTGGCTATTAAAAAATAGCAGGTATAGCACAAGCTTATAAATGGCATGTCACTTGTGCAGTGCTATGAGCTTGTAATTATGCAAATCTTAACATCACAAGTGGATGAAGTCGCTAGTTGTACAGTATACTATATTTAATGTACTGTACTTGGTACGTGGTATGATATTGGCCTATAAATGAACATTGTAAATGTCCAGCTTTCAAAACTAGCTATACTTGCAATATTTCTGGCAGCCTCTCACATTGATGATCATTGCATTTGTTTATACTAGCCCTTACCCGTTCAAAGATATGAGCTCCAAAATGATGTGCAGTGTGTGGGTTATGGGATGTGCACTGTGCATACAGTATATGAGGGATGGAAAGTAACTTTAACTGGTGCTTGCATGATAATATGTAGGAGCATCAATGTAAGAAATGCCCGTTTCGTTTAATGGCTAACCCCCCCCCCCCCCCGCCCGCCCGCCCGCCTGCCCGCCTGCACACACACACACACTCCCCCCCCCCCCCCGTGTGTGTGTGTGTGTGTGTGTGTGTGTGTGTGGGTTTGTGTGTGATTGTGCATGGCCTGAACAACAGCGCCCCTCCCTTAACATGTGTGGTCACAAAAGGTACTGTAGGCTAAATAGATATAGATACACCATAAAAATGCTATTATACAGCATACGATTTGTGAAAGTGACAAACGGGCTTCACAGTTATGTCAGGTGTGTTCATATGCTGATGGTGATGCGATTTCAGATCAATTGCTCCAGCCACCGAGGAGAAACGCTGTTTCATACAGACACTCACTCAGACAGACATTCGCAAAATTATAGTATAGATGGAGCTCGGGTGAGTTTGCCAGGGTCTTTCACACCTGACAATCGCAAAACATGATTCACTGGATGATCTCTGAATGTTGGTTGCGGGTCGGATTTTGCTGTTCAAATTGTATGATATTACGTTCATGAGAATGGCAACATAATGTAGGTACTGTTTATTCCCAATTTCCCACATTATTTTAATTTCCAGCATTTAAAATGATCAGTGTTTAACATTGAGGATTTTATTGGGTAAATCTTTGATGGAAATATAAAAGATCGACAAGCTCAAAATGCGTTGCTTTGTGCCACATTACCAGCTTTTAGATCTGCTACTTTTTATGCCTATGTGTGATGTTGTAGTATGATCAAGTGGGTCATTAATTTATGAAAACACTTTAAAAGGCCCAACAGCAACGATATATACTTAGTTGACCGGAGTTCCCAAGGGCTAACACAGATGGTCCAACGGCGCATTATTACAAACCTAACATTGTTCTGAATATTGGGGTTTCACAATAATGTGCAGGTCTCAAATGCTCATGCTAGGCTTCATGTGGTTAAGAGGGTGTATGTATTTCTTTGGTTAAAATAAGTGTTAAAATACTAATTATGATAATAATCATTGCTGTAAGTCTTCACGTCATTCAAGCTCTTAGAAAATACATGTTCATACCAATTTCATCCAATCAGGATATAGGATTAACAAGTGAAATTGAAAGCTCTTAACCCATAGTGATCAACTTTTCTTTTCTTTTTTTTTTCTTTTTAACAGGGCTTAAGTAATTAGGGTTACCCTTACTGTATTTTTGGGACCCGGGGAGACAACAAGTTTAAGTTTTGGGTCGCAAGCTGAACATTTTTGGGAACCCCTGGTTTAACATTACATATTTCCACAGATTCTCTTCATTATATGCAAATTACGGTTTGACAATCCCAGATTTCTCTGATGACATATGAAATTATCTATTTTAGTGGTATTTGCATGTGGTACTGTACAATGACTTAATGCTAATTATCTTCAATTATCTTAATTGACTGCTGTCCGTGACTCCATTAAAATGGGCAGCAGTTTTAAGCAGCATATTGTTTCCATTATCTTTGATTATGATGCCTCATTACTCTCCAGCCAGTTGGGGATGGAGAACAACTCCATCTACTCAGCAGATGGAGTTCAACAGATGGAGATGGATGCTGTCTTCTTCAGCATTCAATAGAGTCTGCAAGACAGCATTCTGCTTGGACCACACTGTCAAAACAATCACCCTGACTGCTATTTAACCAAGTTTTTATGTAATGTGTGTATATTCATTCATCAAGCGCAGTTTTATAGTGATTACACTATTGTGTAATAACTATAAAACTGAGCTCGTCTGAGCACAGATCTCCGCCAGGCCCGGTTCGCTACCCAAGGCCCGCAAACATAGCCAATCTGAACGGAATATTAAGCATATCTTGACCACATGGCTCCAGAGATAATGTGTCCCTGATAGGTGCCAGTTATAGACAAATTATGTAGGAGTAGAAGCAAAAAGTGTATATTGAATACAACGTGAAATGTGGGGTGTGATTATATGACATACGGTTCAACAGCTACTGTACATGCCAAAACGTGAAGGGACGTGTTATAGCGACACCATGAGGCTGCTTTGGAAACATTATGTGTGAGGGCTCTTCCTTGGGGGATTGCACCATAGGTGACCCGTTTGGTCGAACACCGTCGACAGGTTAGTTACTCACCCCCGTCGGCAGGTTAGCTAATCACCCACGTCACGGTTACTGAGGTTAGGGTTAGGGTTAGGTTTAGGCATAATTTTACTGAGGTGAGGGTTAGGGTTAAGGTTAGGTTTTGGTGGTTGGACCAAAGGGTGTTTGACCTAAGGACTTCTTCCTTGGCCCACTGGGAGTGTGTGTGCAAAATGTCATGGCAATCGCATGCCATTGAAAAGTTACGGTTTAGGACATAAGTTTACATACTTAAGTATTCCACCCGACACGACAGTGACAAAAAGGCCACAACCATGTACTTCTCACCCCTGCAAGTCTTCAAGATAGGGAGGTAGACTGGAAAATTACTTACTCTTTAAAGTAGGACAGAGCTGTTCTACAAGAGTGAATAAAGCGAGCCGGGCATCTCTGCTTGCCCCTGAGGATGAGTCCAAAAACATTAGCTTCACAGGACTCCAGTGGTGGAAAGTAACTAGTATATGTACTCAAGTACTGTAGCCTACTTAAGAACAAGTTTGACAAATGATTAATACAAAACATTCATTAACAACTTAAGCCCTATAAATCGAAAACACTATTAAAAAAAAAACTTTTATTTTGGTACTCCAAGTGGTACTACAAGAGTACTCCACTTTTGTACTTTTACTCAAGTGAAATATTGTATTATGCATGTATAGTTCAGCATGTTTATATGGTGGTATTGCAAATTCTACTCACTAAATCTGAGTACCTCTTCCACCACTGGGTTCACAGGAGGCAACATCTTCACCACGGGACACTGATGTCTACAGCCGTGGCCTTTCACTTTCCCTTTTCTTATTAGAAGAGTACAACGTACATTCGGGGGCGTGGGGGGTGTGGGTTATTGAGTAGGAGGGTAGGAGGGGGGGTTCACCTCACAATGAAGAACCCATGGGCAGATTATTGCTTGGTAGAAAGCCTTTTTGAAAAAAGTATGGACCTTCTCTGTCCCCTGCCAACAAACTCTCCCTTGGACACACATTTTCCCAAATGTCAATTCTCTAAGATCACATTCTCCTATTCCCCCCCCCCCCCCCCCCCCCCCCCCTTCCTCCCCTCTTGGTGTTGACTAAATAGGTCTGACTGTGAGTTTTTGTTCACAGACCTCGGGAGAAGTGGCTGCGTGCTCAGCAGATAGACCTTTCACAGCAGCTTCCCCTTCCACCATATCGATCAGCCTGCTTATTGGCATGAGCCCTGTGAATAAAATGCTGCTGTATTGAGTCCAAAATCCCCACTGGGCCACTGAAAAAAAAAAGTTTTGCATTTTCTTCAGTGGTGTAGAGTAACTAATTACATTTACTTAAGTATTGTACTTAAGTAAAAGTTTTTGATATTTGTACTTTACTCGAGTATTTCCAATTTCCAATACTTTTACTTCTACTTCACTACATCTTGGATCCAAATATTGTCAAACTTGTACATTAACCAACCTGTTTTAAACCTACCGGTATTTGAAAATAGTCGATCTACAAGCTCACAACGTGTCACAATGTGACACATTGTGAGCTTGTAGATCTGCTATTTTCAAACATTTTTGTACTTTTACTTTTGGTGCTTTTAGTAGATTTTGATGCCAATACTTTTGTACTTTTACTCAAGTACATTTTGAATTTCAAACTTTTACTTGTAAGGGTGCCCTCAGACCAAAATACCTATGAGAGTGGAATCCGCGTTCCGCCAATGCATTTCAATGAGAAGGGGGTGGTTTCATGTCAGTGGAGGATATTCTGCGCTCCGCGCAGACCTTGCGTTTACTGGAGCAAAGAAATTCTCAAAGCAGATTCTGGTTTCCCCCCTTTGCAGCGGGTGAGTCGAAGGCGTAATATTCTGAGAATCAGGAAGGGACTGGGAGATGTTTTGTTTTGAAGAGTCTCATGCATCCAAACTCTTCTCTTTTTAGCATCTCCCCTTCCAATAAAGCAAGGGCGAGTAGGCTACCCTTCGCCTGTCCATTAAAGAGTTGACACGTAAAGATGATGATAATAAAGCCTATTAAATTGATAACCTCGCAAGTCGCAACGTAACCTGGCTAATAACGTACCTCTGCAGACAAAGGATCGCTACGCTAGTCTACAGGCTACAGGGAGGGAGGGTGGTGCGGGAAGTGAGTGACAGGCGCGTCACTGGCTTTGGGACGGAATACGCTTTCTGCGTTTTTAGCCAGCCATGCACCAGAAGAGTTTATCCACTGCCGACCATATTTGGGTCTGAGGGCAACCTAAGGGTGCACGGCACACACCAGAATACCTATGAGAGTGGAATACGTGTTCCGCCAATGCATTTCAATGAGAATAGAGCATTTTTTGCAGAAATCCTCTACTGGCATTCTCATTGAAATGCATTGGCGGAATGGAGAATCCACTCTCATAGGTATTTTGGTGTGTATGCACCCTTACAGAGTATTTATATATTGCAGTATTGATACTTTTACTTATGTAATGAATGTGAGTACTTTTTCCACCCCTGATTTTCTTTATGCGCCTGCCTTCACTTGAACCCCCAGCCAGCCCCCCGCCCCCCTTCACAATGTCATCCCTTAGCAGAAAGAACATCAAAAAACATAGAAAACGTGGACTGTGAGATTCAAACAAAATATATCAGTGGTTCTCAAGCTGCTTTAATTTCAAGGACCCCATAACTCTGAGAGTGTACACATCTGTACACTCTCAGAGTTAAAGGCATGTACGGATCCATTTGGAACCCCCTCAAGGGACCTCCACTTTGAGAACCATTGAAGCATATCATAACTGTCAGGCAGAAACCTTGTATCTCCATACTTCATCTTTTTTTTTTCATTTTAAATATATATGAATGGCCTCTTTTATACAGATGTTCCATTTACAAACGTCACACGTCCTGCCATTGGCAAGACAGTAGATTTTCAGGGGATTTGCAGAACATTGAGCTTGTAGAGCAGCTATTTTTGCTATTTATATGACTTTCTCTGACTTCAAAGATTACATTTTCAGGAACAGAGCAGTAAACAACGAAGAGTTGAAACGGCACATCTGTACTTTGTCGAATACAGTGTCACACAAAATTTGCAAAAACAGCAGATCCACATGATCTACAAGTAATGCCATAAGTTTAGTTAAAGGAGCTATAGTCAACTTTTTCTTGAAAAAACGTATGCTAAAATAAAAATAATGTTTTGAAAATATTTTATAATAAAATAAGCTTCATATATGTGTTTCAATTATTTTGGCCATTGTCGGACCAACACTTTGTTTACATTCTAGTCGGATGTAAACAAAGCGTCGGTCCGACAATGGCCAAAATTATTATGTTATCATTATTTTACGCTTTTTGTGGTCATTTTTGAATTGAAACACATGTATGAAGCTTATTTTTTTTTATAAAATATTTTCGAAACATATTTATTTCAGCATCCGTTTTTCAAGAAAAAGTTTGACTAAATAGTAACTACATTGTACCATTGGATCAGTGCTTCACAAAGTGCAGTCCTGCTATTAAAACACCTGTTTGTTTTATTTAAATATATGGAATATTTTGGAAACACTTTAGCAAAACAAATCTTGTATGGGGGTCCATGACACAAAATATTGTCAGATGTGGGTTCGCAGTCAAATCCATATTAATTTGGTGATCCTTGACATAAAAAAAAAAAAAAAGTTATGAACCCACTGTAATGTACTGGAACACATGTGGTTCTTTTTTCCTGGAAGGCATGGAGTTTTGGACATACAAGGTTTCCACCCGACAGAGCCGATATCTACCTGTCTGTGAGTGTTTCTACCCCCATCAGCTCCAGTCTCAGCAGCAGCTGTGTCTGCCTCCTCACTCAGCTTGACATCAAAGACGGGAGAAGGTTTGACAAGTGCATGTAGATACGTTCCCTGGCTGATACCAGCCTTCCCCTTGACATTTCAAATAATTGGAACATGAAAAAGACAATGTTTATACAGATTCAGAGTACAGAATGTGCAGTGTTTTGTATCCACATTATAGGAACAAGCAATATTTGTTGCCGATGGGCAGAAACCTCATATCTCCGTGTTTAAACTTTATTTATTTTCGACCGCAAATTGATGCCGTGCTTCATCGTACAAGAGTGTTGCTCAAAAGTATTGGTAGCTCATCTACAAGCTCACAATGCGATGTGACACATTGTTAGCTTGTAGATGAGCTATTTTGACAAATTTTGAATGTTTCTTTTTTGGACATA
The DNA here is from genome assembly GCF_963921795.1 of Nannobrachium achirus. Classification (NCBI taxonomy): domain Eukaryota; kingdom Metazoa; phylum Chordata; class Actinopteri; order Myctophiformes; family Myctophidae; genus Nannobrachium; species Nannobrachium achirus. The sequence continues at coordinate 32,753,426 of NC_137816.1, read as the reverse complement.
AAAGGTTTCCACCAACAGCAACTATATATATATATATATATATATATATATATACTTTTTATATTTGTGTAGGAGGGAAAATAACCTCTTCACATTTAACCTTTTGATTTCTGAAAACGTTCAACTTCCTAGAACAAAAGGAAAACAAATGGAAAACAAAACAAAAAACGATTGCTTTAGTAATCTCAGTAAGTGTTGCAAATGATTATACATAGGGAATCCATTCCGGTTTTTTTTCGTATTTTCTTTTTTTTTTTCATAATTTAACATTAATAACAGGCGCTGGCCGTTTGGTCCACCAATCTCTGCTGTCGCGCGCACCAGCTTGCTTCATTTCATCTTGTTTTCCCTGAGCCTTGGAATGACTTTAGGTAGTCGAGTGATTTTTTCCCATATATCATTTATTTTTATTTAGTAATTAATTTATTCGTGTATTAATCTATGATCTATGTATTTTTAATATTAAATAGTACACAGTCCTCTTGATGATGAGTCATATGGTAGCGGGTAAGGGTCTCCTCTCCTCTCTCAGTGGTCCTTGGTTTTCTGTTTGGTCGGAATATAGGGCAGTACAGTCTGGGTGCTCTTGTCCGAGACAGTCTGAGTGCTGCTGTTCCGTAGCAGTTTTTTACGACAGCCCGGGTTCAGGAGGCCCTTCCTGGGTAGCGTGTGAGCCCCCGTCGTCCCCCTCGCCATCAGGGAAGGGGAGGGGACGTACGAAGGGTCCAGATAGTTGTGGTGGAGCGAGTGCTCGGAGGACGAGCGCTTGGGGGTGGCGAGCAGCGAGCCGATCATGACCGGGCTGCGTGCGCCGTCACTGTCCGGCGTGCCGCCGCCGCTCTTGTCCTCCCCGGCGTCGCCCCCGTCCTGCTCGTCCTCCTCGTCGTCGTCGCAGCACAGGGCGTGGTACAGGATCTTGTCGCTGAAGCGCACCCGCTCTCTCGTGCCGGAGGTGCGCGACGTCTTGTGGCTGTGCGTGGAGCTGCTGGCCTCCTCGCTGGAGGAGTCCGGGGTGATGATGCGCGGCCCGTTGGGGATGGGCAGCCCGCCGTTCATCTGCGAGTAGACCGAGGCAGTGCTGGCGGCGGTGGTGGGGGGCGGGGTGGGGGTCTGCGTCTGGGTGGGGATGGTCCCGCGGCCACCCAGCTCTGATGGCTGCTCGCCGGGCCTGCGGGCAGAGCAAGGGTTATTGTAGTTCACTGAAACTAACTATAACTAACTTAATTACTAAAAGTTACATCAAAAGGGTTAACTGAAAATGTACATTAATAACAGGCTGCATTGTGTGTTTAAAATGAAGTAAAACTAGCTAAAATCATAAAGGAAAAGTCTTTGTCAATATCTAACGCATGTCTGTCCGTCCAGCGTCCGGCATCTGACCGTCTGTCTGCATGCTGACATCACTGATAATAAACAGTGTCGCCACCATGGCAGTCTGTCTGCATGCTGATGTCATACTCTGACTTCATAGTACTGACATCACAGACTGATGCAACGGGTATTGCACAACTGGACGTCAATGGTGACTATTCTGCCCAACGGGCACCGGTCTGGGTTCTCCAACATTACTTCTGAGACTCCTACATTCAATCCCTCATAATACTGTCAGTGTGCATCCCCCCCGGGCACAGGACTGGTTTCATAGTATATTTTCATAAAATGACATTAACATAACAAATTCCATCCTTAAAAATAGGGAGTATGGTATTTCGGTGAGGTATATGTGCTATTATTTTCACTATGATCAATATACTTTTGTAATCTGTAATCTGTCTGTGCATTTTTAAAAGCATGCACTTTTGAATATAAGTAACTTTAAAATAAATAACTCTGGCACTTTAACTCCAGTACAAATCTGAGCAACGTTGACTTGTAGTCGAGTAATATTTGAACCAGTAGTACATATCGTCTCCGTCGGGTGGAAACCTCTTTAAGTTCCAAATTTGAATTTTCAGCATTCAAAAGTATAAAGAAATAGCAGATCTACAAGCTCCAAATACGGCTTGCAGATCTGCAATTTTTGATACTTTTGTGTGATGCTGTAGTCCGTGTGATCAGACATTGATTTACAAAAGAACACCCCCCAAAACTATGGAGATAAGAGGTTTGAGTACTACTTTTGGTGCTAACACTAACCTGCGGTGGGAGACGCTGGAGGCCTCCAGGTAGCCGCAGAAGTCCCAGCTGTCAGAGAGGACGTCTGCATTGAGGAAGTCCAGCCTGAAGGCCTCTCCCAAGCCCCGCTCGCTGCTGGACGTGCTGCTGGCCGTGGCCACCGTCCAGTCATCTGCGTCCACGTCAAAGTCAAAGTCTGACGTTAGCTTGTCGATCTGACCCACCACCTGCAGGAGAGAGAGACAGAGACATGCAGCTGTTTGAGAATGAGCACTCGAGACATGTCTACTTTCCGCATCGAACAGAGTTTCTTATGATTGGCTTCAGACTAATCAAAGTCAAACAAAAGGCAAAGTCTGACGGTACAGCTCGTCGCTCTGACACACCACCTGCCAGCAGCGTGTGTGTGTGTGTGTGTGTGTGTGTGTGTGTGTGTGTGTGTGTGTGTGTGTGTGTGTGTGTGTGTGTGAGAGAGCGAGCGAGCGAGCGAGCGAGAGAGAGAGAGAGAGAGAGACTGACAGTACTTGAGATATTTCTTTTATTTATTTTCCATATTTCATATTTAACATTTCCTGAAATGTAACCGTTTTGTACGGTTACATTTAAGGTTTCCGCTCGACAGCGACGGTATCTCTGACCAGTCTTGATCAAACTGCATTTATTTTGCAGCTAACATCTTATGATTGGCTTTCAACTAATCAGGCACCAGGTGGTGAAGGGACAATATCAAATAATAACAACAAAACAAGTGCAGATTTGGAAAACACATGTATTGTGTTGAAGCCAATATAATTTAGTTTTTTCTGCACTTGACAGCTCACCTTAAAACTATCTACTGTATGGCACTCATCATGTGGTACTCCAAACAAGTCATAGACTGTAGAAAAATATGGACGATGCGAAGCCATTGGTTTCTATGCAGCACAAATGGCCCTTTCTACCCCTTGGAATGGGTGTCGCCATCATTGTAAAGGCATCAGAGATGCTATTGGCTGCCAACGGTCATGTGCAACCGCAGGGATACATGGGAGAATGTGGTCGGAGCCTCCCGAAATACAGCACACGAAGAACAACACAGCCGGCTGGTATCAGTTTAGTTGGCCACGCCCCCCCGCAACTTTATCATTTATTTTAAAATAAATTGGACCACATTTCGAGAAAACTAATATGATGGTGATTGAAAGGCACTTTTTAACTAGCGATAGGAACCATACAGTATTCATGAAAATGTTAATTAAGGTTAGAAAACGAAAGGGGAAAATGAATGGGATCCAATGGAGCACAATTCTTTTTGCGATTGGCCGGGGGGGAAAACAGCGCAACTAGCGGCCAATCACAGGAAGTTTTAGTTTCGTATTGGAGTCATTTTAAATCGGCAGAACTATATGCCCCTGGTCAAAGTGAACGCCAAATGTATTTATTTGTGTCTCCGGGTCTATGACCATAGGCCCAGATCCATCAATCCATCAATCAATCTGGGAACCCATTTGGTGGAAAAGCTTTTGCTCCTATACCCATATGCAAATGTTCAGTCCGCTCATCCTCCAGTGTTTACATTCAATCCAATACGTGTTTGGGATTTTAGTGCTGACAGATCCGAGATTATTCAGCGATAATCCCCCGATGGTTTGGCCTCATTGTAGAAGAATAGATCTATACACACTATACACACTGAACAATCAAAGGTACCAACTGGAACAAAACAGACCACTGTCAACCACTTAAAAACCCCATAGACTTCATCGACTGGTGTGTCCCCGGAGTCTATATTTGGTTACCCCCATTTTCTCTCTACGCAAAATATCTTTGTCGGAAATAGCCGATCTACAAACTCACATTTTAGATCTGCAATTTTTGGCGAGTGGTCACCTATTAAGACATGGCGAACATTGGGATGGTAGGGTTTAAACGGTTAAAGGTGCCTCAGAGAACCATTATTGATGGTTCTTCAAATAACTTTGACAAAAAATGGTTCTCTAGAACCATATGAGGAACATGAAGAACCATTCACTAAATAAAAATGGTTCTTTACAACTATTCGAGTACCATAGTTTTTTCTGTCCGTACAATGACAAACAGCTCTCCTGCTTTCAGCATATGGAGAAAATAATAAGGTAAAAGCATTTCATTGTTTTTGCCGCCTCAAAATTAACCTCAATACTCCAGTCATCAGCGGCTGCAAAGTGTTGAGTGCCTCATGAATAAAAAGCACTTAAGCTCAAAACACCACTGATTTGCTGACAGGACAGAAAATTCAAGCCCCCAATACTTGACATTTTTGCACCTTTAATCAGCTTGTTGCACTCTGAAAAACAATCTATTGTAAAAAATGAAACACCCAGCATTTGTGTAGCTTGTAAATGATACATTTCCCCATGAACTATTTGGCAATTAAGCCCAGTGTGTTTTGAATTGTAATATAATTGCAACTAAATGCCAAAGAACACGATTCCTTTTTTTATCCTCCATGATTATTTGCAGTATTTGTCTCTAGTTTTAGTTGCAATGAACACATTGATCAGATCGACGGTTCACAGGGTTCGTCGCCATTCCGGTGGATATTTTTGTAAAAAATATGTTTTTGCAATAGACATATAAATATTACCAGAAAAGGAGCTAGCCCTAAATGTATACTACTAGTGCTGTGGTCATCAAAGTGGGTTGAGGTACCTTCAGATTTCCTTGAAGTTGGTCCAAATGGACCATTATAGGTCAGTAATTCTAAGAGAGAGAGTACAAATGGAACCAAATGGATTGTTTGTACACACTCAAGAGTTATGGGGGTCCTTGCAAATAAAAAGGTTTGGCAGACTCCTAATGTGCCATAGTCTAATTGTGAATCAGTGTAATACATCAGTGGTTCTCAACCTTTTCAGGCCGCGACCCCCAAAATAATCATATATTAACTGGGGACTACGAGCACTAAGAGTTGAGGCATTACATTTTGTATAACATGGTTCTATTGTGAAAACAGCCGATCTACATGCTCACAGCGGAGGCGATTTGGGGGGCGTTGACCCCCCAAAATAATTTGGGGACACCTCTTGGGGTCCCGACCCACAGGTTGAGAACCACTGTCATACATAATACTGAAGACAAGCTAGAGACTGACATTCAGTAACTGGGTCTTATGACCTGGGGTACTCCGCGACACGCATGGTCAGACGGTTATCTAGATCAGGGATTCACCAACTTTTTTGGCTCGGGGCACCCCTATAAATATTTCTTTTCATCCGAGGCACCCCTAAATTATTATAATATAATAATTATAATATAATAATTTATGAATATTATTCATAATTTTTTCATAATCTTTGCTCCCAGCACCTCAAATATTATCAAATTATCTTGTGGCACCCCTGGACTGCCGTCACGGCACCCCAAGGTGCCCCGTCACCCACTTTGAAAACCCCTGCTCTAGATACACGAAGGACAGATAAACACATGCACACAGACATTTGCATAATTGTGTTTGTAGACATTGAAAAACCTATTTGGAATTGTTTTGAAAAATGTTGCCTATGACTATCCAAAATAGGGAAAGCGGCAGCCTGGACACCCGCTGCGCTGATCAGTCAGAGGGTTCTCGAGATGAACAACAACAGACAGACAGAGATACATGAACTACAGACATGAGAGAGTTTGTGCATTTATAGTAGGATTATCAAAATAGTACTTCATTCACTAACAAGCTTACATACTGGAGCTTTAATGGTCTTACTTATTTCTTGCTTAACTTTTATTTCAGTTTCTGATCTCATTTAAATTAGTAGCCTATCATTAAAAAGGACTGGATCATCATTCAACATCAATGAACAATGAAATGTGCTTTCCAATTTTTTCTTTTAGATTTTGCTCCTTTGAAATGGAATTTGTCAACTGCAAAAATAAACATGTTGGACGTCATTTGAATATTTACTGTTCAGCTCTGCACATCCATTAAAGGATGCATGTGTAACACTGGTTTCTTGCAAAAGATCTATCAGGAGACCAAAAGGGGAGGTACATGTAATTTCCCCATCTCTTTCGAACATAATGGTGCTTGTGCTTTTGATGACATCAGCTGACATCAGTATTATTGTGGTAATTGTGTATACTATGTTGATGAAATGAATACATAGGACCACATCTGTGTTATCCTATAGCTTTAATGTCTTACTGTACCACACGCTGTTTACATTTCTGACTAATAAAGTATTCAATCAATCAAATCTGCTGCAGTGGATCATGACCCAGCCTTATTCTTAGTAGTATTTCCATTTTAAAACACATTACAGCCAGCACTCCTCTCCAGGCTTGCCTTATAGCCCCTGCCTCCCAGTAGGTATAGGCTAATTCAACTTGATAACAGTCTGAGCTGGAAGGGTGCTCCCAATCTTTCTAGGTCACAGATGGGGCCCAACATGGCGGCAATGAGCAGTAATCTCTGCCTTGTCTTCCAGGAAGGGAGACGTGTGATGAGCCTATGAGACTATGGGGTGAATTAATAGGTAAACAGATTGTCTTAGCGTAAGGGATGAATGAACACATCAGGAACGGAGTCATTAGTGAGGGACACACTGTGTCTCACATGGAAAGAGTAACAATGAGAACCGCCAAAAAGAGGAATCCTAGTAATTACACGCCTTACAGTAAACTAAGAAACAGCCGTTCGTAGAAGAAGTAATCAGGTTTCTAACTTACTGTAAGTAAAAGTAACAATACAATAATATTAGAAAATAAGTAAAAGTACTGTCCTGGACCCCCCTAGGGGTCCAGGACCCCCTGTTGAAGAGCCCTGATTTATATATTCTCTTCTGGCACAAAATATATTTTCAGATGCGGGGCCGCGGCCAAATGTATATCAATTTGGGGGTCCTTGGCATTAAAAAGTTTGAGAACCAATGTAAAGTGCAATAGTCACACAGGTGGACACAGCATTTCTGTTCCCCTTGGGGCTGTTGTCAAACAAGTCTCAGGGGCACTTAATCATGCCTCAAATTACCGTCGGGGCCGCAAAAATCTGTGTTGCTTGCAAGCTTTCAATTTAGCGCGGTGTTAAGTCTGACGATGTAAATAAGCACAGTCACAGCAAGTTAAATTTGAATGAGCAGCCGCTATTTAAAGAGGCTCAGCTGTCTTTGCATGCTGACTGCCAGTGGACAGTTAGAGAAATGAATCCAGAGAGAAAGAGAGCGATAGGGAAGATGAGGTAGAAGGTTGTTTTTTCGTAACCTATTATTCATCCAGTGCCAATTGCCTAAGCCAGGGTTCTTCAACGTTTTCAGTTGAGAGAGAAATGAAGTAGGGACCCCCACAACCTTTTCATAGATTCTATACCAGGGATCTTCAACGTTTTCAGGCCAAGGACCCCTTAGTTGAGAGAGAGAGATGAAGCGGGGACCCCCACAACCTTTTCATAGATTCCATATAGTTTCATCGTTTGACAGCACAATCATTAGTATATTTTGGATTCATGTCATTTTGTGTTTTCTGATATGTAACCACTTGAGCCGTCATTACCTAATAAACTTGACCTTTCACTCTGTACTTAGTCTGCTCTTTTTCCCGATCCCGACCCTTGGGGTCCCGGACCCCCTTTTGAAGACCCCTGTTATATACAGTTTCATCGTTTGACAGCACAATTATCAGTCTATGTTGGATTCATGTCAATTTGTTTTTTCAGGTATTTAACCACTTGAACCGTCATTACCTAATAAACTTGACCTTTAACTCTGTACTTAGTCTGCTCTTTTCACCTCTACACCAAACCTCTTTGCTTGTAGATAGCAGATATACAAGCTCAAGCTTGTAGATCTGCTATTTTTGGTTCCAGAAACCAGTTCTCAGAATATGGACACTAGGGTTCTAGGGACCCCCAAATTGATATGATATGTGCCAAGGACCTCTAGTAGAGACGTTATTATAAAAATAAATAAAAGAAATTGTAAAAGAATGTCACGGTATTTTTTCTATAAAACCTTGAAACTGTAGTTTGTTATAGGTGGTAACACAAACATTTCACCAGTGATGAAGAAAGAAAGAAAGAAAAAAAGAAAGAAAGAAAGATGGGGACCCCCCCAAGGACCCCGTCCCCAGACCCCACTTTGAGAATGACCGCAGTATGCAACCCACCCTACACCCATAAGCTGAGAGAGAGAGAGAGAGAGAGAGAGAGAGAGAGAGAGAGAGAGAGAGAGAGAGAGAGAGAGAGCAGTGAGAATGGGAGAGAGAGAGAGAGAGAGAGGGAGAACAAGAAAGCAAGAAAGTAAGAAAGCAAGAAAAAGAGAACATTTATAAAACAAAAATCAATGAATAAATAACAAAATTGCATAAATTGTTTCTCTCTCTGCGTTTCAGTGTTTTTTTCACATTATGGTATGGTACATCAGGCCATGTTTGTTGGGTAATGATATATGGGGTTCACACAATAAAAGAAAATGGGAGCACACTCCCATTAAGATAAGCACCACAGGCCAAGGGAACCTAGAAATGCCAGCAGCATATTGATTGCATGTCTTGTATTAATAATAGTAAGGAGCTACTGCTCCGCTCCGCTCCTCTCCCAGGCCAGGGCTTTTTATCCTTACCCATGGGCCTGGAAAGTCATTCAGTACATTTCCTATACTTGAAGGTATACTGCGTTGTTTTGTGTTTACATAAAAAAACAACAAACTAAAACAACATGTGTTTCTTTCTATACCTATCATTTCCCTCTATACAGCAGTTATCAGCCACTATAGTTACTTCTACCCCACTCTCGAATCCAAATATTGTACTTTACTTCACTACAATTATTTGAAAACTTTAGTTACTAGTTACTTTGCAGGAATATAATATTATAACACATAGGCCTATGTGGCGGAGAGTCGCAGCCCCAGCCTGAAGCCTCAAAAGTCTAGTATCTGCTCTTGTTCCATAGGGATATCCCTTTGGAGTAATGGTTAAGATATTGGACTTTCACATGGGAGACCCGGGTTCGAAGCCGGGTGGGGAGGTCCGGATCACCTCCGTTACATTGGTGCCGTGACCCGGATCCGGGCTTCCCCGTAGGAGGAGGTCAAAGGGGGGTGAGTGTGGCGGAGAGAGTCCCAGCCCCAGCCTGAAGACTCAAAAAGTCTAGTATCTGCCCTTGTTCCATAGGGATATCCTATATATATATATATATAATATTTTTATGATTGTGGGGATGAAGACATGAGCTTCAGACTGTTTCAGACCGTTTTCAGAGAAGCTCATGTCATGTAATCTGCCCCTTAACCCCTTTAGGTGGCAGTACCCCTTTAAGTAAAACATTTTAGTACTTTTTCCATCACTGGCAGAAACACACTGTGTATATTTTGGTGTTTGTTTTGGTTCGTCCCGGTAGTGAAACAATAAAAACACAGTTTCTACAGGTTAACACCAGCACACTACTCCAGTGTCTGAAAACTGCTGGTATAGAGCGAAATGATTAGTGAAAAGACATTATGTATATATTTATTGTTTTGTTATGTAAACACAGGGCAAAGTTACATACACATGTAGACAGTACAGTATAACCTTTAGAACAATTTTAGGTACTTTCCCTTCACAGTACTTGAGTCTATTTTCAATATTTTCTGCTTTTGATTTTGGCACTTAACATTAACAATACTTTTGTACTTTTACTTCAGAGTATATTTCTACATTATTGTGGCCTTAACTTCAGTTAAAAAAAGAAGTTGTTCTTCCATCACTGCCCATGGCCCGACAACAATGCCAACCACGGCAGAACTCACCCTAAAGTAAATCTCCAGTGGAGTGTGGCTGGGGGAACACATAAATAAATGAACACAGTTGAAGTAAATAGAAGCTGCGGGGGAAGATGTTGCACACATTCAACTTTAGTTTGTACTTTCTATAGATGCTGAGGCATGCTAACGCTTAATACACCGACAGGGCTGAAAGGGTAGTCAGTGGTGTGTACAAGGGGAACACAACAGATGAACAGAGGCTACTATCAATCCGCTCCATTTTCAAATTGGGGCCCTATTAGCCCCTTCTAAAATTGCAGAAACTTTACCAAAGTATAGTCCGGCCATCTGAAGTGTAAACAACGCGGTGAAAATGCGCTATCAAACAATCAGTCCCCAACAGCACTTGTGAGCTTTAATTTCACCAAAAAGCCATTTCACGCTGAAAAAAAAACAATAAAAAGGGGACCACATTACTGGTCTTAGAAACCAATTTGCGATGCCTCTTGAAAACCAGCACGCGCCCTCACAAACACAAGACCACGTAGGGCTTCTATTGTTATCAGGGTTCAAGGTGCTGGGGGAAGGGGGGCTATAATCATAAGCCTCTGCTTTTTATGACCCCCCTCTGGCCATTTATTGTTTATTGTCCGGTGGGGGGAAATGTTTTATCCCCGCTTTGGTCAGACTGAATTAAATATATCATCGCTGTCGGGCAGAAACCTCCCATCTCCATGTTCTAACCGTTTGCGTTTTTTCTTTATTTAACACCCTACTTCAGTGGTTCTCAACCTTTTCAGGCCGCGACCCCCAAAAGAATCATATTTTAACTGTGGACCCCCACCCTGATGAGCACTAAGAGTTGAGGAATTACATTTTGTATAACATGGTTCTATTGTGGAAATAGCCGATCTACATGCAAGGCGTTATTTTCACAATTTCAGTCTCTATGACAATCACTTATTTTTTCAATCTCCTTGACAATTTGGCCAATGTTAAATTTGTCATTTTAGAGGTATTAAAAAGTCCTTAAATTGTCACTTTAGAAATGTGCAGATACCCTCTATACACTTAAACTTCATGTTGGTTTGTTTACTGTTGAGAGAGAAAACAATGTTGCACATAAAGTTAATCATCTGGGGACCCCCCAAAATTATTTGATGACCCTTTTGGTGGTCCCGACCCACAGGTTGAGAACCACTGACCTATTTGATCATATGATCAT
>NC_137816.1:32604892-32739892 GCF_963921795.1 Nannobrachium achirus | reverse complement strand
CTCCCTCTGCCCTCCTCTGTTTCTGCTGGAAGCCAAAGAGTTTTCACCACACTCCTCCTGTCTTATACAGTATAGTCCACAGCCTCACCGTGATTAAAGTCAATGCCAAATGGCAGGTGGGCAGAGAGTACACAGCCTAACGACCTAAATTAAGCTACATACTGAGGACATTATAGGCTAAAGCAGGGGTCTTCAACAGGGGGTCCGGGACCCCTAGGGGGTCCTCAGAGTTACTACAGGGGGTCCTCCAAATCTTTGTGCAATAGAAAACCTTTTTTTCTCCTTTTTTATATTAACCACTTGACCCTAACATCCATATTCTGAGAAATTTAGCCAAAAACAGCAGATCTACAAGCTCACAACGCCTCGCAGCACGAGGCGTTGTGAGCTTGTAGATCTGCTACTTTCGGCAAAGAGCTTTGGTGTAGAGGGGAAAAAGAGCAGACTAATACATAGTGAAAGGTCAAGTTTATTAAGTATTGAAGGTTCAAGTGGTTAAATATCTGAAAACACAAACTGACATGAATCCAAAATACACTGATGATTGTGCTGTCAAACAATGAAACTATATGGAATCTATGAAAAGGTTGTGGGGGACCCTGCTTCATCTCTCTCTCTCAACTAAGGGGTCCTTGGCCTGAACACGTTGAAGACCCCTGGGCTAAAGGGAGTTGGTTGGTTTTCGCCAGCACTTGAGCACTGCAGAAGTCCACCTCGTCTGAAGACCCCAAAAGGGATAAACGATGCCCATTGCGAAGTTTGTAACCATGCTTTTGATTAGCGCGTTGACAGGAGGTATTGGCCTCCGCTCTCATCGCAATGTTGTTTAGCTCTTTAAGGCCTCTATAACGATGAGTGTTTTTTTTTTTTTTTTCAGGAAAGATGAAAAAGCAGCAGGCATGTGCCTAATGAAGTCTCGGGCTTATAGCCTCTCTCCTGACAGGATAATTACAGCAAATTCGCTTCCCAGCCAACACTTCAAAGGACACTTCATCCCCGCGCCAACACCAAGCGACACAACTCACCAATCAAGATGGCCTGACCTAAATCAGGTCCCCTCTGGCTCGCCTGTAATGTCAGCCTCCCTCCGACAAACACTGATACTCTGCAGAGTCAATTACATACATGGGGATCACAACGAGACTACAGCGGATTCACCTTAAATGTCCAACATATGTGTGTGGGATTAAGCCTGCCTTGGTGATACTGGTGCAGACACGTATGGTGTACAGAGTACAGTGTACAGTGTACACTGCATTCAGTACCAGTGGTGTAAAGTAACTAAGTACATTTGTACTTACTGTACTTACTAACCTAACGCACTACGCCACGTTGTGAGCTTGAATATTTGCTGTTTTCTCTATTCATTGTACAATGAGTATAGAGCTTAACCCATTAAATGGTAAATGGTGCAATTACGGTATATAGCGTTTTTTTATCCAAATCGCTTTACATATTTCATACACATTCATACACCGATTTCGGAGGAAACCATGCAAGGCACCAACTTGCTCATCGGGAGCAATTAGGGGTTCACTAGTCTTGCGTGGCCGGACTGTTGATTCCCACAATTTGCAAATGCTCCTGTTATACAGTCTGGGAGATGGAAGTTCTGATCATGAGTATGGGATAAAGCGGAAGTGAAGCCTCCTCCCCACTACCTTAAAGGGAAAGACCACCCATTTTCAATATTGAACTATATCATTAATATACCTTAGAGGAGTTGTGTGGAAATAGAAAAAAAGTTCTCCCCCTTCTGTGTTGTCTAGAACTGGAGGATTGATTTTGGGGTTTGTATTGTAAAGTACAATGTGTGATGTCATCAAGTTGTACTTTACAATACAAACCCCAAAAGCAATCCTCCAGTTCTAGACAACACAGAAGGGAGGGAACATTTTTTTTTTCCCCACACAACTCCTCTAAGGTATATTAATGATATAGTTCAATATTGAAAATGGGTGGTCTTCCCCTTTAAGGACTTATTTATTTGGAACACGAGGATATCCTACAGGTAGGAGGGAAGGAGAGTGGACTGAGTTCAGTCAGTGTGTTGTCTCTGTTGTTGTTGGGCTTGTTGCTGGCTCCACTCATCATCAGTACTACTGTCATCTGAAGAGTCACAAGGTGGGAGCTGCTGGGGTAAGGGAGGAAGGGTGTGATGCACTGGTTGGCACTTCCAATTCACAAGTTCCCAACCATAACCAAGGGGTAAGGGATGCTCTAGCAGGTTGTAATGGAACTGGCAAAATTTAAGGTTTGTCCTTTCAAGATGAAGATTCAGTGAATCATCATCAGGAAGAAGACAGAGTGTAAATTGCTTCTTATACTGTGCCACTTTGAAGCTCTGGCCTGCCCACAGGTAATAACTGCACTCTCACCATAGATGACGAAGAGCACACATGACTTCATGTCTCCTCTGACATCTTGTAACTATTGCCTCAGGATCAGACATCACCTTCTAACACTTTCTTAGTATGGTAGCCTTTCTTAGTATGGTAGCCTTTTCATGGACTAGCTAAAGGGCTATGGCATATGACAACCACCATGACTATGGGAGGTGGATGTCAGATTATTTCCCCACATACCCTCTGCAAATCTGCAGAGGCAGATTGATCTGGTATCAACTGCCATCATTGATGAGCAAGCAGTTCAGGACCCTGAAGGATGGCATGCATGAAGGATTTGAATTGAGCTATTTGACAGGTATTTTCCTACACTTTACAGTTACAGTCTGGTCTGGTCGCCTCACAAGAGGTAGTGCATGACCTTAAGATTGCACTTTTAGATGGCCAAACTCAGGTTGAATCCTGCAATACCACTAACATGTGGAACGCCCTACCGAAAGCCTTAAAGGAGTGTAAATCCGTAACTTCCTTTAAAATCGGTCTGAAAAGTCACTTACAGGCAAAGCCTATACTTACCTCCCCTTTTCCACTGTAAATATATTTTATTTATTTTCTTCTTTAATTTATTTTGATCTGTTTTACGGCTGTTTTTTCTTTTTTGCTATTGATGATATCCTCTCCATAGTACTGTTCTGTCTGTCTGTGATTCAATGTTATATGATATACATAAAGGTTTCCTATGTAAACAAGCCGAAAGGCTTTATTGGATCTCCTTTTAGTTGACCTTGTAACAGTGAACTGTACTGACATGAAACTTTTTCCTATTCAAACTTATAATGAAGTCTTCAATCAATCAATCAATCAATGTGGCACGGCTGTCAACCTGGCGGTTGGCTATTTAAACGACATCATTTTCTCAGCTTGTGATGCACTCAGTTAAATATGTCTAGGCCTTTGAACTGCCATGTTCTTTTAGAATGTGTATCTCGCTAAGTGCTAATGGCCTCTTGTGAGCTATTTGACCTGCTGTGTCTGCGTCACACTACTTGTGTGCTGCGTTACTCAAGTCTAAAAAATGTTGCATGGAACAGCATGATACAATCCAGGGGCGTCATTTGGGCCTACAGTGTTGCCATGGCAATACCCTAGTGTTAAATCCATTTGTAGGGTTCTGGGTGAGAGAGAGAAAGAGAAACAGACACCGAACCGAAGCGACGTTCATGTGTGTTCACATGTGTGTTCAGCTAGTCAATGTACGATGATGATTTGTTAAATTAAATTTATATTAGTATTATTTTTCAAACCAAATATCCCCCGGGTCAAAATGACCCGCGAACAGAACCAAGGTGAAGTGAATCTGAACAGAACTCAAGGGTTAATGAAAACGGTGTCTTTTACGCAGCAGCGCAAATGCCAGATAATCCTGGAAGGGGACACGCGCATGTGCGCGGGACAGGCGTGCGCGCGCACGTTTTTTTCCGTGCCGATATTGGTTTTTGGCCGGTTTTCCCCCCATAATTTTCCTTCGGATACGGGCATCTTTTTAACGGTTTCATGAATGTATCAATTATCTTATCACTCACTGCTGCAATATGAATAACCCCAGCAAAGCAGGAGCACTGTCTGAGACACTTCAACACAAACACTCTGACATTAAACAGTCCTCTCGTCATAACCAACGTTTCTTTCGTGTTTCTATGGTTAACTTTTTACCTCAAGAACATCGACTATAGCAGCAATTTGGCACAGCTACCGTTCATCACTCAAAACACTGGCCACAATAAAATACAGTAGCCTACTCAGAACTCAGAAGCATGACAGCCGCCCAGCCGTCAGAACACTGAACACACAATACAATAAGCAGTTGGCACAGGTTAGAACAGGCCGCCAGTCCAGAACACAATACAGTATAAATGTCATTACCTTGAGAATTGAATATCCGTCCTCCTCCTCCTCACACACAGCCCAAAAGTAACAACAAAGTAATCCTTTAGTTTCCTTGTCCAGGGTGGCGGCATTCCTTATTAACTCTTTGAAATGGCAGAACCAAAGTTATAAATATTGTGTTCTATTGCGTTTCAGCTGTAGCAGCAGTCTTCTGTCGTTTCTTAACTTTCATTTCCTAGCAAACGAAACTCTGTAGTGTAGACGTATGTTGTGTTGCCAGATTTTGCGAGAGAAACAAGCAGCCAGCTATATGAAAACCACCCTGGAATATTGTAAATACTTGGCAACACAGACCAAACCATTTTGCAGGAAAACAGAGGGGTGTTCTCATATAATAGCATCTATAAATCATTCAAAAAGTATCATAAATTGCTTCGATTGTGTTTAGTGCATGATTTCAGAATTTAGACCACTATAGGTCCCTGACTGGAGGGGACGGGGGGTCTTCGGGGAGTGACTGGGGGGGGGACGGAGTGATCTTGGAGTGGGACTTGTCCACCCTGACCCCTGCGTCATTTGCGCGCCTGCTTTTACGGCTATACCAGCATCTTTGCTGCCAATGAGGGCATGTGAAAACACCCCCAAACTGTTATTATTGGCTCCTTTCACACACCTGCTTGACAAAAAAACCAAAACATCTATAATCATGGTATGCTTTTTCACTGCAGGGAAATTTGTATTCTCCCTGTACTTTCAGCTAAAATTACTATGTATTTTGCCGTGACATTTCGGACACCAAAACGTCCGGCACACAAAATAAGTGGCCATTTTCACATGGCGTAAATTTCAAAATTGTAGTAACTTTTGAAAAAAACTCAAAAAGTTTGGCTCTGTGAAAACGTGCTCTACTACTACTACTACTACTACTACTGTACAAGATAAAAGGTGACCTTTTTGACCTTTGAGATGACCTGAGATGTATCATTATTTTAGTTCTAATAGGTTTAGCTTCAGCAGAGCGTTCATTAGAGCCCAATATGAAGGTTCGATGACAATGTTAAAAAGTTGACCTTTCAGAGCTGATAGTCGGCATGCAGCCATCTTGGATCAGAAGATTAAAAACAGGTTAAATCATTAAATTAACATCAATTATGGATTCCTCAACCCAAAAAGTCACAGAAAACTAGTTTTATTCATAACTGTAGGTCAAACCATTGAAAAGTTCATTTTCGTCATAGCTTATTGTAGCCATTTTGGATTTTGGTCTCTAAAAACATTTCCCCACCCTTTTTAGAAATACACCCTGGCCAAATTTGTTTAATAACCCTCCTTGACAAATCCATTGAGAAACGGACCTTTGCTCTCCACGGTCACGGAAGTGCCATAAACGACCCAACTATGTAGTGACTCGACTCGAGTGGACTCGGTGGGGGGCGAGTCCCAGGTCAAATGGTCCGAGACCGAGTCGAGTCCAAGTCAAATTAAGGGCGAGACCGAGACGAGACAAAGTCAATGAAAATTTGGACTTGAGTCCTGACTCGAGTACTACAACACAAGAGAAAGACCATCTGTGTTTTGGCCATACCAAGGGGATCTGTGCTGATTGCTGAGTCGGGAGATGACTGATGAATCATGGCGTGTTCAAACTGGCAGCTACAAAAGATACAAAGATACAAAGCGACTGAGGCGCTGTTGAAGTGGTGACCAGCACGCGCATTGAAGCAAGCATGCATCTGACGAGCTAGAAAACACATAAAGGAAAATATAAAGCCTGGGGCTTAGAAAGAACATTACAATCAGGAATTCAGAACACATGGCAGAGTCCTGCAACGGGCCGGGTACCCTCGGATGCCCGACGGGTACCCGTGTTTGACGGGTGAAAATGGGCGGGAACTATATTATTACAAGTTCACGGGGACGGGCGGTACGGGACTAAAAACGGGTGGGTGACATTTTATTGTGAAATTCAGAGAGGACTGTTTCCACCCAAACGGCATAATTCTCTCACAGTAGCGCACACAGTGAGCAGCATGCTGACCTGGCATTTATGTAGGCTAATATAAATATAATAACGGCGTTGCGTGTAGGCTAAATAACTGCGTTAGCCTATGTTCTCATAGCAAACACTGAGGACATGTGCGGGGCATTTGGAAGCACGCACACACCTCTGTAGGCTATTTACTTTACTGCATGCATCTTTTGCGGGTAGGCGGGCAGGCAACGGTTCCGTTTTTTTACGGGCGGGGCCGATCTGGTTTAGATTGTTATATAATCGTGGTTAGCGGGTCAGTCTGCGGTTCTGATTATTGATGGGCAAGGCGGGCGCGGGTTGCGAGCTTGTACATCTGGTATTTTTGGACCTGTGCAGGACACATGGCCGTTTTGTTAGCTAGCTGCAGGGGAAGCCAGCACAACTTGGGTGTAGCTTTGTACATTTTGTAGCCCTTGCTACATACAGTAAGTCAGACGTCACTTTGTATCTCCCCCTGTTTGTCTGGGGGCTGTCACTTTCCCAGGAAGGGAAGTGATTGGCAGGGTGGGGCAGGTCCAGGTCGTCGGCCGCTGGACCTCACAGGGGAGAACCTATAAGCCTGGTCAACCTCTCACTCTCTCTCTCTCTCTTCTCCTCCTCCAGTGAGCGCCTGCCTTAGTTTGAGGTCTATTATTTTTGGTTATACACGCACATGCACACACACATACACACACACACACACACACACACACACACACACACACACACACACAACACTCCACTCATTCATACACTGCTGATACTAACGTTTATCAATTCAACACACCATTGTTGTGTATGTGTATTCTTATTTAGTAATTGACTGTAGCTTAAAAGACTGTAGCTTTGTGTCTGCCAGTGTGAGTACAGCATTAGAAGCTATGGAGACCTTCAGTCATGTACCCCTTTGTACGGTGCATTGTAGCGTCAGTATAGCAGAGTGATAGAGCTTTCACCTGGGAACTGTCCAGTTCACCCCCTCGGCCCACCCGGTCAACATGTCAAAGCAGGACTCTTAACCCCTAAATGGCCCCCATCCCCAATTAAAATGGTCATATGAGCTGCCATCAGCTGGGTGAAACTTAAACTGAATTCCCCCCCACGGGATCAATAAAGGTCTACCTCTTTTCCTCCCCTCTTGTAAGCCATGCAAGGCTCCGCAGTGCAAAATATACTTAGTGCCAGTGCGATAAGAGCCGGCGATGTGCAGATAGGAAAAGCTCCCGTCTCAGAATTGTACGCCATCCAGCAGCTGATAATGAGTAAAACTCCCATAAGAGATTACTGTTTAAGTATCGTGAGCAGGGGCTTGGTGTGGTAAGAGGCCTATAACTTTCACTGGACTATTCTTCAAGCCGTCTCCAGTAAATATGTCCCCTCAGAGTGGGTTGGTGGATGATGAATGACTTTCTGTGGGATGAGATAAACAGTATCACCACATTGTGAGCGTCTTGCTTTGCTGTCCTTATATTCTCGTGTTGAGGGGAGCTGAGTGGGGGTGGTGGTGAGCTGTGAAAACAGTACGAGCTAAATGCATTAAAACAATATTTGCAGACGTTTGTACTCCGCAGCCAGCATGTGGGGCCGTTTTGATAATTGGCGAGGCCTCCAAACTTGCGTGAACTGCTTCCAGCGTTGGAAGTGGCACACGCTGGGGGGAGGTGGGGGTGTTTAGGGTAGCGTGGAAATCCATAGTGGCGTGTTGAGTTTGAAACAACACTTTGGATGTTTGTTACGGCTCCGCTGAGCGCCTCTTGAAAACTGCAAATCAACACCAGACGCTGTTTATGCTGCATAATTAACGGCCGATCGGCGCAAACTTTAGTCCCCCCCCCTAGAAAATGACTCCTGGAAGAATCGGGAGGCATAAGAACAGATGGAGAGAGGCCACTTGAACACAGCGCAGCGACGCACCGCGGAAGATTCACTTATACAGTGAATTCCTCAGAGGCTTGTCGTGTCTCATCTATTTCTGGGAAAACACAGCGTTTCAGTGTTAATAGGCTATATGCACAGCAGCCATTTTTAAGAGAAGTTGGGTCTCTTCTCACTTCCTTCACAGGTGTTACTAATAACACTAATGAAGGCTCTGTTCCATTCTGGTCAAACAGAGTCAGGGTGCTGATATTGAGCATGTTGGCTCACTGGAAACACTCTGCTACACCGGAGGGTCTCAAAGTGTGGTCCAGGGTAACTTGGGGGTTTCAAATTACCCCTTAATAAAAGGTACGGTCCATTTGGTTCCATTTGTACACTCTCAGAGTTAGCTTAGGTTTGAGTACTACTGTGCTACATGAAATGGAACAGAGCCTTCATTAGTATCATTGGTAACACCTTTGAAGGAAGTGAGAAGAGATATGGCTTATGCGCATATAGCCTAATGAACTTAGCTTATGCGCATATAACCAAATGAACCTGCAAGGGTCAAAAAATGGATACATTAACTCATTCGTAGTTTTCGCCCGTAAATCCCGCAGATTTCTCTATGTCTTTCACTGCTGGCTTCTCCTACCTGTTAACGCGGGCGCTCATCCAATTCCCATCGTGCGCGATCGGACACTGCTATGCATCGTGTGTTCGCGTATTCCATCAGCTTCTCAAATCCGTTGAAATTTTGAAAATTGATCAATCCGTTCTCCATCTGTAAGCCGCGGAGTTCACACAGTAAGCTAACGGGCCAAAATAGAGGACGGACCACCCGCTTCCGGTTTAGGGCTCAATGTTAAACTGGTCCGCTCAATAATGTGTCCGTGTAGAAACGATGATCACGGAACATTAGTTCCGGAATTTTAGTTCCGCTTCGATAAAAATTTTTTTTTTATTAATTTGTATTACATTTACGGGTTCTACGGGCATGGCAGAGAAGTGGGTACAAAGGGGTATTTTTTTGGCAGCATATGAGTTAACACTGATGCTTTCACTAACAACTAAAGGTACACTATGAGAGTTGTCGATCTATTTTAGGAATACCGTAGCTAACACGGTCTATTGGGTTCATTAGACAAACGCCACAGCCTATCCAGGTAGAGAAGACATGTAATAGATGGTGACCTCCATCTATTTACGCGACAAGGGAGCGAGGAAAGAAAAAAGGTTTTCATATTAAAAACCATCAATGCGTATCAAAACAAGCCATTACCATTAAACATCTGTTGAAACATCAACAGAGTGATAAGAGCATGTGGTAAATGTCACCCGCCTCGGCGGAGGCAATTTCGGATGCAAAAGCCTCAACATTTCTGCTTGTTTTGAAGCCGAGCAGAGTGCGTTTTCAACAGCACGTGAAAACATTGGAAAATTACCCAAACACTTTCAATTAGTACGGTACGTCTGAGGACTGGCACTAATGTGTGGACTGGCACAGTGTGTGTGTGTGTGTGTGTGTGTGTGTGTGTGTGTGTGTGTGTGTGTGTGTGTGTGTGTGTGCACACGTGTGTGCGTGTGTCAGTCACCAGATACAGATATCTACTCACGATGAATTAGACAGAAAAGCTCTTGTAACAATAGTGGACAAGCCTGGTGATGGGCTCAAAATAATAATAATAGATCCTCCCACGAGGGAAATTCAGTATATTCAGCCCAACCCAGCTGATTCACTGCCCACAAGGAGCGCGTGAGCAATTAGAGGTTAAGGGTCTTGCTCAGGGACACACATTGACATTGCCACCCTGGCCTGGAATCGAACTTGGGACAACCAGGAACTCTGGTTTCCCAGGCGGGCTCCCTAACCATTCAGCTATGCCACCCCTCAGATATCACTGTAGAACATATGACATGAAGCTCCTGCTCTAGTTTATAGAAAGACAGACAGGCAGACAGACATAAAAAGAGAGGTCTACAACTAACAAATACTAAAAGAGTTAGCAGGTATTTAACACACAGGGATCACAACTCTGTCTCTCTCTACACACACAAACGCACACGCACACACACAGAAACATGCTGTCTCGTGGTCGTTGCCGTCACCCCTGTGCTAGACTACCATGACACCACAGGCCATTCTCTCCACCCACATCATTGTACATTTTGCCGTCACCGAAACGGCTCCTTCACCTGACCTTCAATTACCCAGAGCCGTCATGGCTGACAGGTGTTGAGGTACGGTAATAAAGCCTGGCCTCAGCCAGCCTGTGAGCGGCCCCTCCCCTTCCCCTGTGCTCCCCCAACACAAGTGGGGTCTGCGTTGATGGTGCACTTTAACCACAGCTGATTCCCATCCTCCTGCCAGTACTTTGCTACTGAGCCAGACACAATTTACCAAGGTGCCTGGTGGCTCAGCCGGTTAGTGCACTCACCATATGCTCCTTGTGAGTTGGAATCCAACTCTCTCTCTCTCTCTCTCTCTCTCTCTCTCTCTCTCTCTGCCTCTGCCATTGGTTTCATGTCTCTCTACACTGAACCTGCATACTTGAATAATAGCAACTGAGGCACTGAAATCTACAGATAATTTTAGCTTTATGTATTTTCTATTTTCTTTGCTACAGTTATGGGGATACTTCATTTGATTCATAACATGTTACTCACTTGAATGTGTATTATTAAATAATAGTGTTTTTTTCCCCTGTCTCCATGTTTAAATAACAATTTCATTTTATTTTTAATTGCTTCAGAAGATGAAAAATGCACGTGTGAAGTTGGATTGATCTGAAGTCCAGAGGAAAATGTTACGTTTTTATTTTTCATTATTAAAAGAAAATAATTAATTAAAAGAATGAGTAAGTCCATTAATAGGCGGGTGCAGTTATGAAAAAAAAGCACCTAACCCCAAAAAAATTGCAACAAAAGGTTTTTCAACTGTTTTGTGTAGTATTAGGTGTCCTTAATAACATACTAAAAGTCTACCAAAGTCTGACCACTGGAAAGGTGTCATTTTCAAGATGGCGTCCAGGATGGACAAACATTCATTAAAATACTCTAACTCCTTCATTATTTACCCTAGACAAGTATTTTTTGAGTCAAACCCTATGTTTATGTGGCCTAGGAATCCATTGGACTTGTCCAAATTGCAGAAATACAATTACATAATTCTGAAATCCAATATTGTGTCTTTGACTCTATTAAAACCCACTGAAAGGGCCAACCGTTTCAAGTAACCTAACTTAATATGTATTAAATACCACATAGTTATTTCTTTACATTTGTATTTCACTTGAACAAGACTGAAATGTCATAGTTCCACCCCTACTGTACATACTAGATTTTTTCTTTTTTTTGCAGACAAGCACAGTGTCATCTTGTAGGGGCAAAACGTGAACAACATTAAATAGATTTTCAAAACAACTTTCTGATATATTAGGAAGGTGTATATTCTAGGAACAGTATTAGTGTGCAAAGAGGGGTTTTGGTGAGTATGGAGGTTAGTGCAGAGCTGTCTGAGCCTACTGTAATTGTCTACTGGGTGCATGTAGGCAGATGTGGCGAATAAGGCCTAGCCCACTGAGCATGCAGTCTAAAAGTGGTCTAATAGTGGTATAGATTTGAAAGTTTTTTAGTCGTCTAAACTTAGACTAGACGACTAATAGACGTCTAATAGTCGTCTAAATGTAGACCGTCTATATTAAGACAACTATTAGACGTCTATTAGTCGTCTAGTCTAAGTTTAGACGACTAAAAAAAACGTTCAAATCTATACCACTATTAGACCACTTTTAGACTGCATGCTCTCGTCTAAGAGTTTAGTGGACCTTCAGGTGAGTGTGGGCGTAAGGGTATCTTGATAGCTCCATGGGCACTTGGAGCACTGAAGTGCAAAGTTACATGAGTTCTCTCCTTCCCCCATGTCAGAGGGGGAAAAAACAACAACAACTGTCTCAGATATGTCCCATTGGGCTATGTAGTGGGGCACTTGGAAGCCCAGGACGAGTGCCCATAGGCGGTAAGAGAGAATGGGTTGTGTCATTTCCTGGTGGTGGTGGTGGTTCTTAGGCCTTAGTGGTGCAATAGCCAATACGCAAACTTCCATCCTCACAATTGGGTTCGCTTTAAGAAACGCTCCATGCTTAGAGTAAATTTGGTGATACTACAATTAGTTATGTGTCAGACAGCTGGGTTGTTATGTGGAGGAGGCTCACAGCTCCTCCAAAAACAATTTAGCATTTGACACAAACCAGATCATGCTGGAGGATGGAGTGAGGAGGAGGCAAGTAAGGTATTGGAATTAAGATCATGCATTTGGCCGACATCTGTGTCATCTGGCTTACTGATAGTCCCACTGGTTCCAAGTGGCCCTTCGGGTTATGATAGGCCCTTGTGGGTGACTGGGTGGGTATATAGTCAGATAATGAGGAAGGCCGGTTCCCAGTGTTGGTGGTTGTAAAACCACCATGTGGAGCATGGCTGTGTGTCAGGCTGACGGGTGTTTCCCTATTACTGGCTCACAGGAGAGTCAGTGTCTGGTTGTTTGGTATTTTTCTAAGACCATTAATATTAACAGGAGCCCATAGTGACCTATCAATGTGACTCAGAGGGTACTTGGCTGTTACCCTCTCCAGTTAAAAATCACACTTGTGTGAACTGAGCGGTGGAGTGTGTGTGTGTGTGTGTGTGTGTGTGTGTGTGTGTGTGTGTGTGTGTGTGTGTGTGTGTGTGTGTGTGTGTGTGTGTGTGTGTGTGTGTGTGTGTGTGCGTGCGTGTGTGTGTGTGTGTGTGTATTTGTGTGTGTGAATGTGAGTGTGAGTGTGCCTAGCTGGCCTGAACAACAGCGCCCCTCCCTTAACATGTGTGGTCAGAAAAGGTATAGCAGCCAGGCTACATACACCACAGGCTACATACAGACAGACAGACAGACAGACAGACAGACAGACAGACAGACAGACATATACACACACACACACACACACACACACACACACACACACACACACACACACACACACGGATACACACACGGCCACGCTATGGAGACGGTGTGACCACCGCTCAAAAAGCTGAGGTGTATGCAGAAAGCAATGCTTGTCTGTCAGATAGCAGCAAGGACACAGATTTGCGTTGGCCTTGAAGTTGGTTAGATGGGAAGACTTGGAGCACAGCGTGTCATGAGCTGTCCCATCTGCACTCTTACTGCTAAAATGCTCCAGAAAAAAACATTTGTGACAAGCCAATCTGAACCCTATCCGTGCCACACTCCTCAACTACTCCTGCCAAGACCCAGTAAACACTCCCTCTCCAAGCCCATGATGGCCCAGCTTAGTCCTCAAGTATGGAGCATTTCAGATATGTAAAGGGGGTAAGGGGACATCACAGGATATCCCAGGCTTCCAGACCCCCTCTTAACCTACACCTATCAGAACCTACCTGTACCCACCTGAGAGCCACCACATCCCCTCTACACTCCCACACTGCCCCCCTCACTGATCGTCACATCATTCACCCCTTATGCTCCCTTTTCCGCCCAATGTGCATTCTATCCCTGCTACACACATCCACTCCCCCCTGGGGGGACCCTCCAGAGGAAACAGTTTTGTGACTCTCTAAGTTTTGTGCAAAACTAATGCTTTTAATGAATTCATAATCATGAAGAAATTCTAGATTGACTGATCACAAGCTACGTACTGAGGTGAGAATTACAATTCTTTCGATTTTTTCCTGTATAAGGTTGCAACACTTCATTATATATTTTTTCATGTGATACTAGACACCTTATCAAACACAATGGTGAAGACATTTCTTGGTAAGGAATTTGTTCCCAAATGTGTATATTTAATGACTATAACATGGCCGCCCTGTTTTTATTAATTTCACAGTACCTCACAGTAATAACTAATTTATTCCTTATTGGTATCAAAAGAAATCTCCTGAAAGCTTTAACAAAATGTTAATTATAACTGAAATCATCAATACTGGACATTATGGCACATGGAAAAAGGAGAAATGTCCAATTACATTAGGAAATCTTCAAATTTTACATACACATGCTTATAACCTTATTATAACCAACTGTTTTAACATAATTGTACTTGTAATCACTTGACTATAATTTATATATGCTAATTGGATTCCTAGATCATCAAAATATGAGGTTTGACACCACAAATATTTGTCTATGATGAATAATAAAGGAATAATGGTCTTTTAAGGAACTGGCGGCGGCCATCTTGAAAATATGCATTTCTAGTGGTCAGATTTTGGTAGACTTTTGATATGTTGTTAAGTACACCTGATACTACAATAAACCATTGAGAAACCTTTTGTTGCAATTTTTTTTGGGTCAAACCATATCTGCACCCGCCTATAATGGTTTTAAGTATTATTACTTTGAAGTTGTGAGAAGTCCCTTTTTAGAAACATAAGCAATCATTCATGAGAGGGACTTTTATACTGTGAGATATAATATTATTAAACACTTAAACCCCAAATGGTTGTCCCTCTGGGCTATATGCTAATATCTTAGTTTTCTGTTAATTTTCTGTTATGTTACACCTCTTCTTTTTCTGAAGCAAAAAACGTTATAATTAATAACATTATTTAACAAGGAGACAGGGAAAAAGGGAAAAACACTAATACAATGCACATGGATTCTAGAGAGTAATAAGTTCGGTCAAAATTCTAATAAAGAAGGCCATCAAAAAGATAAGAAAAGAAAAATATTCTGGGGTAACAGCTATTATGAATCGAATTAAGTATCCCTTAATAACTGTAATAAAGATAATAGAAAATAATACTTAATACATGAAATGGGAACAAAAAGATGTCAGTGCCAGTTACATAAGAGAGAGACAAAGTGAAGACAGGACAGCATGAGCCTTGGTTATTATCTGCCAATACAAAGAACTAGGCCTGTCACAACTCACAATCTTTATGTAATCGCCTGATCACAATTATTGTTGCATAATCATCAGAATAATTTACATTTAAATGAATCAACAACAGCATAAACGATTAACACAATAATACATGTTATCAATAAATACAAACACTATTATGTACAAAGGCTAATCTTGAAAGAACCCAGTATATACAACATCCTTTGATGGTGTCAGGGCATTCCACATTTTTGTGGCAGATTAGTAGAATGAGAATTTTCCCATGCTTGTAATGAATTTGGGTGATACCAGATCATGGTTGATCCCTCTTAGTGCTGTGTCACTCACTTTGTAGAAGTAATTAGACATGTATGAGGGTATTAGATAGATCGGCTATTTCCACTATTTGTAACACATTTTGAGATGATAAAATTGTTAAATATGACCTGTTATGCATGGCCATAGAGCATTGACAATTTTGACTATTGGTAGCAATTTTAATCATTTGCCATATATTTGCCCGGAACAATTTTTGGTGACAAAGACTAAAAGATAAACAGAAATACAAATGCTATTGCACAGTATGTTCTGATATTCATTGCCAAAAACAAGTAAATTGTGAATTATTTGTATGACAATTAATCATCAAGTAAAGTTTCATGATCGTGACAGCACAACAATGAGCCATGCAGGAGAAAATGCTGTCGTCTACTTTGTACATTGTGGCCTGAAAGTGAAAACAGCTCTTCATCAGGCACTGTAGTTATAGGTGTTGACAGGTACTCGCATGCAATGTCTGCCAGCATGATGGTACACAGTGGAAATACTCAGGGGTAATTAAGAGAGAGTGTACAAACTCTCAGAGGAACAAATAGGCTAGATAAATATTAACTAAACTATACTAAATTATTGACATCTAAAGAAGCTCTTAACACACTGAAGACACAATGTGTGCTGTTTCATCACAGTGTTAAATCTATCCTCCACTACTTGACTTCAAGCTCCTTGGTCACACAGAAAGCAATCTTCTAACAAATGTATAATATCTTTGATTAATATCTTAATTAATTCATTATTACTAATCTAAATCTGTAAAAAAAATAGTAACTAAAGCTGCATGTCAAACAAATGTAGTAGAGTAAAAAGTACAACAGTTGTGTGTCAGAGATTTAGTGGAGTACAAAGTATCAAGAAATGAAAATAAGTAAAGTCAAGGTACCCTGATATTTTACAGTACAATACAGTACTGTAAATGTATTTACTTCAAGCCACAGACAAAGTTGTCTGATGGACAAAACAAAGGCAGTCTGCGGCTCTGAGCACTTTGTAAAGCCTAGATACCAGTGAAGTAATGCATCGTTGATGTATCAAAGCAAAACGCACCCTGGTGAAAACACGATACAGGACAGCCTCATCAATCTTAAGCATTTTGGCAACAGCCTGCCAATACTGTAGCTAAAACCCAAGACTGACAAGGTAAAGGAGGCATTTGTAGAGCCAAAATCTGTCGGCCAGTTAATATAGTCCAACACCAGGGGCATAAGAGACATAATTTGAATTGCATCTGGTGACAGGTTGTCTCGCGTGTCTCTCCTCTCTCTCCCTGCCCTTGGTCGCTACACTCCCTTGTCAGCATAACATGCCAAAAATAAATCACGAAAAAAAAAAGAAAAAAAAAGAGTGACATTATTCTGAGGCAAGTGCTGGTCACATTTTGGATGCTCTTAAGGAAGGGACAATTGAGGATACGTTATCCACACTTGGCACAGACAGCGCTCTTAGACATGATTACATGACTCCTTCCCTTTGAGCACTTGCCCCGCAATGTGCACAGATTGCACAGACTGTTGACACTTGCCCCCATGCAACAGTGGATTTGACACTGTTCTGACCGACTGTCACAAAACTGTAGAGTTATTTCAAGCACAGTCTGTCAAATCCTACAGACATAGAGAAAGCAACGAGAAGCACTAAGGCAGCAACATGGATCACTTGTTGGAGATGTTAGCACGTAGTACTTTGAAGTATATTATACTTAAAGTGGCAATAGTAACATTACTCACTAGGCAGAATATCCCATTTCAGAACCATCATGTTATTAGACCATAATCATGGATCACCTACAACAGTAAGCCCTATTTTAGTTTATTACATGCAACGTGTTGTGACTAGTAACTATGTAACTAAAGACATATACTCAAGAGTTGTAAGTGTGATTTTAAGGTGTATACTTTACTTTATTTTTTGATACTTTAAGTGACTTAGATTTAGTTACTATTTATTTGCAAATTAGATGTTGATTATTAACCCATTTAGACCTGAGGCCGATTCTAAAAACACCTTATAAATTCTGACGTGATTTTTCTTGTTTTCTGTTTTATATAGTAGTATTGATATTTCTACTTAACTCATCTACTGCTTATGACTAGTTTGACGAGTTATATTTATGGGTCCACTCTGCCTATGACGAGTTGAGTTTGACCAAAAAAAAAAAATGTTTCAGCATACAACCCCATCTTTCAAACAGGGCAGCCATCTTTGTTTACATAACATGTAAAACATAATGGCTGCTATCTCATGAATGCCTGAACGGATTTCCAATCGGATTTTTTTGTTTGAAAGCTGTGAACATCCTGCACACACATGGTGCATGATCTGTGCATGGGCGTGCATGATCCGTGCACTATAAATTACATGGAAGTCTATGGAGACTTCTGGCAGGAAAACCTGAAAGACGGCATATTCAAAATGGCAGGAAATGAGTTAAAGGACGACCTCACCCGTTTGCTGTTTTCATCTTACCTTCGTTATAATTGGTCCTCTCAATAATGCTCATAATATGGTACCATTATGAGAATAAAATAAAAACCCCTGCCTAACAATGATGTCACTGGTAGGTGGGTTTCTGAACTGTCCACAGCCCACCTAAAGAGACACAGACAGAGTAGAAAGAAATGGTACCATTTTATAATGAACATGAGCGAGGACCAATTAGATGAAGATACAGTAGGTTGAAAATTGGTGAAGTCGCCCTTTAACCCATTTAGAACGGGTGCACATTATTGTGTATCATTATTTTATGCTTTAACTATTGAAAAATAGCAGATATACAAGCTCACAGCGCGGCACTCGGTGCCGCGCTGCGACCCTGTAGATCTGCTATTTTTGAAAAATCGTGAAAATTAGAATTTTGACCCGAAGTGTCTTTTGAATCCTTCTAAGTTTTTTTTAAAAACCTATGTTTCTATCATGTCAGCAATCTGGCCAGCCATCGTCAAAGAAAAGGTCCTTTTCACTTAAATGGAGCTCAGTTAGTCTGTTCTTGAGAGACTACTATGTCAGTGGTTCTCAAACCTTTTCATGTGAAGGACCCCCAAAATGATATTTATTTGGCCACGGACCCCCATCTCAAAATATCTAGTTCCAGCCAGGGACCACCCAGAAGCAAAATTTGAGTTACAAACGTTCGCTTTGAAAATACATATATTCAAAGATTTGTACACATTTTCATGACTTTTTCCAAACATAGCAGATCTACAAGCTCGCAGCGCGGCACTCGGTGCCGCGCTGTGAGCTTGTATATCTGCTATTTTTCACTGGTTAAAGCATTCAATAATTCTAGGCCTAAAAGTACAAAATTGGAGTCCTTCTTCCACCAGTGATTTTGTGATGGTTCCTGGATGCTTCCAAAACATCAAGTTAACTTTCTTTTTTTGGCAAATGAACAGTGTGTTGACAAGTGTGACAAGCGTTACTATGAAACCACAGCCGTAGACTGTCACACTTGTCAGCACAGCCACAACCAATCTATTCTAATCTCACAAAGCTCACCCAAGCTCATCACATAGCCCTGCTTTGACGCCCATGGGGGTCCATGGCGTACGTGCAAGGTGCCCTCTCACATCTGGAACAGAAGCTCCAGATGTGCAGTAGACTCTTGAACGGTATGGTAAACCTCTCGTGGCAATATTGGACGCATATACAGTATGTAGATTGATGTTTGGAAGCAAACATGAAACATGTGCCAGAACATGACACTCAGTCAGTTGGTCAGTCATTGTTTCTGTCTGTCTGTACTATGTGTTCTAACACACAGCAGCCACTTCTGTACACTCTCATTGTTATGGGGTTGAGGGGGCCTGTAGGACAACTGGGGGACCACTGATTTAAACCTCACCCATAAACTTCAGGTTTGATTGATTGATTGATTGATTGATTGATTGAATATTTTATTACACAAAAATGTACAGTAGTACAGTAAAAAAAGAAGGAAAAAAAGTAGTACAAGAATAAGTACAGTCAAACACCCTGCCTAAAAGGAACACTCCAAAAAAGCCCTTGCGGTCTTGTTTCCATAGGTAAAGGTAACCCCCCCCCCGCCCCACCACCACCACCCCAAAATAATAAAAAATAAAACATGACATTTTCAAAATGATCACATCTTCGTGAATGATATAGATACTGTAGCATAGCCTACTCAAGAGTGATAATAGTAAAAATGTAATTTGTATTGGTTTACCATAACTTTAAAAGGATACGACTCGCAATGATAGACCTCATTGCCGCTGGATCAGGTATTAAGCGATATCAAATGGGAAAACGTAAATTAGGTCTGTTTTTACTGCCATGGCAAGCTCTGTGAAATTTGATGGATCTTCTTTTTTTAAACAACATTGATTAAATTAAATCCCTTTCTCGCCATGAGTAATCAAATAAACAAAGCCTTTCGTTCTCCTTGGGGCCCGAGAATCATCTTGTATTAACACCTTCATGAGCATAAAGTGGGCCAATCACGCAACAAACAGGTTCAGCCACTCAAGGATTAGTGGATTCATGCAGCCGCCCGGCTCCCCTCAGGCAGCCTGCCAGCCCAGAGAGATGGCAGAGCCCTGGCACACCTGACACCAGGCATGCAGGGGCGTCACAGGGGGGGGGGGGGAGTGTTACTAGGGCCCAAGGTGGAGGGGCCTGGAATAGTTTTATACTTTAGCAGATATACAAGCAGATATACAAGCTCACAGCGGGGCACCGAGTGCAGCGCTGCAAGCTTGTAGATCTGCTATTTTTGAAAAGTTGTGAAAATGTGTGCAAATCTATGAATATATGTATTTTTTAAGCGAACATTTGTAACTCAAATTTTGCTTCTGGGGGGGGTCCCTAGCCTAGTAAACAACCCGGAAGAGGGCGGGTACGAGGCTAGGGGGTCCCTGGAACTAAATATTTTGAGATGGGGGTCTGTGGCCAAATACATATCATTTTGGGGGTCCTTCATATGAAAAAGTTTGAGCACTACTGACATATAAACATAGGTTTTTCAAAAAACCTTAGAAGATTTGAAATATTCAAATTCTTGCACAAATGTTCACAATTTTTCAAAAATTAGTAGCTCAATAAGCTTGGCACTCGGTGCCGCGTTGTGAGCTTGTATATCTGCTATTTTTCAATAGTTAAAGCACAAAATAATGCGTAATAATGCGTTCCCAGTCCAAATGGGTTAAACTCCTTCCCCCTATGAAGAACATTCATGGGGGGCCCGCAGTGAATCCTTGTACCCGGGGCCCAGAATTTGGTGCGACACCCCTACACGCATGCCACACTACTAGGGATGTAAAGTAATTAAGTACATTTACTCAAGTACTGTACTTAAGTACAATGTTGATGTACTGTTACTTTACCTTTACTTTACTTTTTGAGTATTTCAATTTCGTGACACTTTTTTTTTTATTTTTACTTCTACTCAAACTAATATGTCAGAGGCAAATGTTTATTTAGATTATTAATCAAAATATTAATACAAAATTGTGAGCTTGTAGTAGGGTGTGGAGGACAGCGATTCATGAGTCCAGAGTTGGAGTTGGCAAGAGCGCACTGCTCCCTCACAAAGTATTGAAAAATAGAAATACTCAAGTGACGTAAAAGCGCCTCAAAGTTGTACTTAAGTAGAATACTTGAGTAAATGTACATAGTTAGTTTCCACCACTGGAGAGAGACACAGTCCTGGCACACATGAGGCACACAACAGCCCTGGCAGAGCCACAAGGGAAGCTGAGTGACAGAAGAAATGCCATACATTCACAGCCGCCATGGCTGCATTCACATGCAAGCTGCCATGTGAAATAAGGGCTGATGAAAAGCGGAGAAGAGAGAATTTCAAGTACAGATGCACATGCAGGACCGTCTTATTGAACGGCACAAAATGTCTTTCAGAACAGCCAAGTCCCTGTTGGGGTGGAAACCTTGTCTGAAAGCGGTTACGTTTTTAGGAAATGGAAATAAAAGAACCTGTGTTCCAATGGATCCCATAGTTATTATTTTGTCACGAGCTCTTGTTAATATTTTTCATTGGTTTAATACAGGCGGAAAGCATCCGTTTTTGTTTAAGCTGAAGCCAATAAGCTGAAGCCAATAAGGTAGAGTTGTTTACCCTGCAGTGCTCATTAATGGCCCAGCGGATGTCGCCATTTCCCCTCCTGCTGCCTGCAGAGAAACTAACACACCATTCAAGTGAATGAGGTTTTGGCCGGACTTTACACTTGCATTTTTTTTTTTTTTTTTTTTTTTTTTCATTTTAAATTATTATATGCGTTTAATAAAACATGGTCCCATCAATTTTATAATGAATGATAAAGAAAGGTTCTTCTAGGGCTTCTACTGGTTCTACCGGGTACAGAGACCCGCCCTCGCTGGCCTTCCAGCCAATAGCGTTCGTTTACGGTTGCTTTTCGGGACTGGAAGTGGAATGGTAGATTTGAAAATGATCTATTCAAAAAATAGCAGATCTACAAGCTCGCAGCGCTGCACTCAGTGCCACGCTGTGAGCTTGTACTATATATCTGCTATTTTTCAATAGCTAAAGTATAAAATAATTAGGGTCCCTCCACCTTGGGCCCTAGTAACTCAGTCCCACTTTTCCCCCTCTTGTGACGCCCCTGCTGCGCATGCTCCCGGACAGCGAACGGGGACAACAGTGTTGACACAGTGACAGTACCCAGCGTGAGCGTCACAGAGACACAGGCCCATTTTCTGCTTCATAACGACTCGCACTACATCAAGTATAGAGCTCGTTTGGGTGTAAAACAAAGGAAAGAAGCTCAAGCAAAACCTTTTTTACCGAATACACAAATCTAGTCTCCAATTAATTTTCAGTGGAGCATGCTCCTAGCTTTGGTTTCTGCTGGGTGGAGTCACAGATTGAGAGTGCTGGAGTGGAGTGTCGCTCTCTTTCACAGCTCAGGAGAGACACGTTCAAATACTGAGGGAACAGTCTTGGATCATAGCATGTCATCGCTGTCGGGCAGAAAACCTTGTATCTCCATATTTCATCTTTTTATAGTACTAGCCCTTACCCGTTCAAAGATATGAGCTCCGAAATGATGTGCAGTGTGTGGATTATGGGATGTGCACTGTGCACACAGTATATGAGGGATGGAAAGTAACTTTAACTGGTGCTTGCATGCTAATATGTAGGAGCATCAATGTAAGAAATACCCGTTCCATTTAACGGCTACAGAGATACTGTGTACCGATCTGCATGATTTTGGACAACATCTGTAACAGGGCCAGAACCACCCCCCCCCCCCCCCCCCCCGCCCGCCTGCACACACACACACATCCCCCCCCCCCCGTGTGTGTGTGTGTGTGGGTTTGTGTGTGATTGTGCATGGCCTGAACAACAGCGCCCCTCCCTTAACATGTGTGGTCACAAAAGGTACTGTAGGCTAAATAGATATAGATACACCATAAAAATGCAATTATACAGCATACGATTTGTGAAAGTGACAAACGGGCTTCACAGTTATGTCAGGTGTGTTCATATGCTGATGGTGATGCGATTTCAGATCAATTGCTCCAGCCACTGAGGAGAAACGCGGTTTCAGAGAGACAGACACTCAGACAGACAGACAGACATTCGGAAAATTATATGTTAGATATATGTTTATTTTTTTGTTTTTGTTTTTTACATTTTATACTTTGAAAGTGAAAAGTAGCGTATCGCAGATCTACAATAAGTCATATCATCCAGCCTTACTGTATATAACACTGCATGTATTCAATCTTTTCGGTGTTGGTTCTTTCCTTTGGCCACTTGAACCCTGGTGTGTCTATTCTGGGACTGGAGCTTGTAGATGAGCTATTTACAGCAAAGAGATTTGGAAAAGGGGGACTCAAGGAGTGGACCAAGCAGTACAGGATGAAGAGACCGAGGGGGGGCGGTAGAGGAGGTGGTAGACAAGGTATAAAACACAACTTAGTTATTTCATGCATGCTTCGTAATACTAATCTAATCTACAAAATAATGTACAACAGGGGTCTTCAATGTTTTCAGGCCAAGGACCCCTTAGCTGAGAGAGAGATGAAGCAGGGACCCCCACAACCTGTTCATAGATTCCATATAGTTTCATTGTTTGACAGCACAATCATCATGTATTTTGCATTCATGACAATTATTCAGATATTTAACCACTTGAACCATCAATACAAACTTGACCTTTCCTTCTGTACTTAAGCTGGTTGCACACTGCTGTGTTTTTTGGACCGAATATCGGACTGAATTTCGGAGCGCGTGAATACAAAAATCGACCTCACGTTATGTCAGTCACGTTTGCACACTGCCGCCCGTTTCGCGCACCACTCGGTCCCTTGCTCTCTCTATCTCTCTCTCTCTCCTTGCCCTGAAAAACGCATTTCCCAAACGAAAAACGCAGCAGTGTGCAACCACCTTTAGTCTGCTCTTTTTCCCCTCTACACCAAACCCAAAAACAGAGGTTCAAGTGGTTAATATAAAAAAGAAGAAAAAGGTTCCTATCACTTAACGATTTGGAGGACCCCCTGTAGTAACTCTGAGGACCCCCTAGGGGTCCCGGACCCCCTGTTGAAGACCTCTGATCTACAATGTGACTAAAGTGTTCCAATATGTAATACAATATTTGCTGGAGATGGAGTGGAGTAGATCCTGAAAAAAAATGGAAATACTCAAGGTATTAGTAAAAGTACCTACAAAGATTGTTCTAAAGAGCACTTGACTAAATGTAAATTTACTTTTTCCACCACAG
Organism: Nannobrachium achirus; assembly: GCF_963921795.1. NCBI lineage: Eukaryota > Metazoa > Chordata > Actinopteri > Myctophiformes > Myctophidae > Nannobrachium > Nannobrachium achirus. The sequence goes on along the minus strand of NC_137816.1, from coordinate 32,715,855 downwards.
ACACAGCAGGTCCTCCATCCGGCCCGGGTGTTTTCTCAGAGTGCTGATGAAAAGCAGTCTGCTAGGCACAGTTCAATAAGAGGGCCGCATTCCACGCTCCTCTGCCAGCTTTCAGTCAGAAACAAGAAATTCAAATTTTTCGAGAGGAATAAATCATTGAGAATGAAGGAGCTATTTGCAATAGAGTGAACATTAATCAGTGCCATCCTGAGAGGCTGCAGCACAAGGAGAGGCTCGAGCCAAAGGGCACTAACAGTGGTTGGACAGTAACAAAGTACATTTACTTGCTGTCGGGCAGAAATCTCTTAACCTCAGAAACCTCTTCTCCATAATTGTACCTTTTTTTTGTTTTTTCGTAACTTAACACTGTACCTCCTTTTTTTTGCCTATAATTTTTATCCCACGATTTTCTCACCCAGTGCCAATTACCTATGTAATCCTGGGCTCTGCTCTCCCTCTGCCACACTTGGGGAGACAACGGACTGACCTCATGCTTCCTTCTATGCATGAGTAGTCCAAGTTGCTTCTTTTCACCCAACAGTGGGGATTTCCCCGGTCTGGACGTAGCACATGGAAGGAACACGTTATTCCAACCAGTTCCTTTCCCCTCCATCAGGCGCCCCGGCTGGCCAGGTGGAGGCAGTATAGAGACCAGGATTACTGCATGTTTTTGTGAGGGTATCTAGGAGGGGAGAACATGCAAACTCCACACAGAAAGGCCCTATCGCCAACCCCACCTAGGGTGTGGGCGCTGATGACACAGAGGAGGGAACACGCCCCCAGCGCCCACAGCGTCCCCTGGCGGGAATCGAACCCAGGGCTGTGTACCTACTTGATCATATTACAGTGTCACACAAAAGCATCAAAAGTAGCAGATCCACAAGCTCGGAACGCACCACGTTTTGAGCTTCCGCTACCGTTTTTAAATTTGAATCCTGAAAAGTAACGGTTTTGGACATACAGTATGAGGTTTCCACCTAAAGATTTGTGGGTTTTTTTAGATACCGACTCAAATCTTTTAGTTTGGACTCCACTACATTTAACTCAATGAGTGCCCCGGGCCACAAGGTGCCGCTAGAGTGCCAGAAATATCTGTATAGGCCTTCGCTGTAGCTTCCGTCGACACTGCCCGTAGTGCCTTGTGATTTCACTACAGCCACTGTTATGTATGACGAGAGGAGTAAGTTAGCTGACACTTAGCCATTAGCTTCTTTATTTTTTAGAAGCTCGATCTGAAGCTATTTTAGTCGCAAAAAAACTTTGTCTTTGGTCTGGGAACACAATTCAGAGAAAATGCTCTCTAAAGATGTGACTTTGTATTGGATTCGGCGGCGCGATGCGGCGGCGTTGCCCGATTACGGGCCGTGGATGGCCGAGTCTCGGCCCCGGCCATGGATGGAAATTTAGACCGGGGCTTCGTTGAGGCCTCCGATTAATTCATTCATTTTATTAAATATCCCGGACTAGATCGGGATAGGCACCCCGGAATACGTCGCGCCGCCGACAGTATAGATTGAGTTTTTTTTGGGGGGCTCTAAACTTTATTTTAAACCATTTTCAATGGAATAAATCGTCTGACCATCTAGCATCACTCGTTGGAAAGCGTAGGACGACCCAGGACCACCCACATCTCTACAAGCAGCTCAGGGTAAGTAAAATAGCAAAAAGAAGGGTTAAGAGAAAAACTTACATTATGAACACCACTTGAGCCCAATAACAAATTGTGAAACTTTGCTGATCTGCAAGCTCACAAGGTGTGACGAGGAGCATATTTCCTTTGACTCTGAAGAATGGGTTTGAGTACTTTGTCCACCAATGAAATGTACTTAGCTACAGAACTGTCCACCAATGAAATGTACTTAGCTACAGAACTTACTTGAGTATTTCCAATTTCCAATACTTTGACTTATACTCTACTACACCCTCGGATCCAATATTGTACTTTTACTCCACTACAATTATTTGAAAACTTTAGTCACTAGTTACTTTGCAGACATAAATTATAATATTATAAAAAATACATAAACCACTTTAGCCCTATTTCATAGTTACCTAGGCTGTTTGAAAATAGCCGATCTACAAGCTCACAATGCGTCGCGATGTGACGCGTTGTGAGCTTGTAGATCTGCTATTCTCAAACATTTTGTATTTGACTTTCGGTACTTTGAGTGCATTTTGACGCCAATACTTTAATACTTTTACTCCAGTACATTTTGAATTCTGGACTTTCACTTGTAACGGACTTCATCTACAGTGCACTATTGATATTTTTTCTTAAGTGAAACATGTGAGTACTTTTTCCACCACTGCACACAAGCTGCCTTAGGGTGCCCTCACACCAAAATACCTATGAGAGTGGAATCTGCGTTCCGCCAATGCATTTCAATGAGAAGGGAGGGTTTTTTGCAGAAATCCTCTGCTGGCATGAAACCGCTTCACTCTCATTGAAATGCATTGGCAGAACGCGGATTCCACTCTCATAGGTACTTTGGTGTGAGGGCACCCTTATACAGAGTGTTTGTTTTGTTCAAGCGGCGTGCCAAAAATGTGCTGCCCTATCACGACTACATCTGTTGTTGTTGTTGTTGTTGCTATAGATGCGTCTTTTTTTGCATGGTACGTTCCTGTATAGATTGCAGTGTTTTTTGTTTATCAGGCTCTTCTTGCCGGAAGGGCCTGGTGTGAGCGAGGCAGCTCTCCCCCCACACACCACCATGCTTCCTGCCAACTATGCAACCTGCAATTATCAGGGGACACATTGTACATGAAAAGAAGACGAAAAAAGAAAAATAAAAAATAAAAAATATGGAAAATCAAGAGAATTGTTGAAAGGAAGAAGTGAAAATGTAGCTCTTTGTTTTTGTTATATGCAAATATGTATGGTTTCAGGTAATCTGCAAAGAAATCAATTTGTGTCGGGTCAGAGCTTACGCATAACATTTCCATTATGGAATTAAAGGAGTTGATCCATAATTCCACATACATTTACTAATTGTTCACTCAACAAGAGAGACGGCTGATGAAAAGCACTGAAAAGGGCAGAGGGTGGGTATCAAACTGTTGAAATGAATAACGTACGTGCGCCATTGAACAGAGTGACACAAAAGTGGCAACAGCTTGTCATAGTTAGTTAGTTAAAGCTATACTATGGAAGTTGCTCAACTACTGGTCAGTAGCGGTATTGCATTTTTTCGCAAACATATAAAGAAAAGGCTTTTGGGGCTGAAATTAACGGAGTGGGTGTTCTAAAACTTTAGTGATTTAATAATTAGGACAATTTTAAGATTTGTTTTACTCAAAAAGTTACATAGTATAGCTTTAAGTTTATTTCCGTTCCATTTCATACAACCAATACAGTACATCATAAATCAGAACTTCAAAACTGGTCCGAAAAGGTATAGGCAGGAAGCCGAAGCTTATAATGCCTACCCCATTTGAATAATAAAAATCAAATATAACATATTTGATTGGACAGGACTGAAAAACTAATTAAATGTATTTGCTAATCCAAAGAAAGAGAGAACAAAAAAGAAATGCTGGCGCTGTAACATGTGGCAATATGGTAGTACTGCCACAAAGTACACAAAACTATACAACTTCTGACGCGATAGATATATAAATAAACAAACAATAACAATTTCATATATAACATAATGTACTCATATACATATACAGTACAAGTTCAACGAGACTTATGTACACTATATTATAATTATAATATGCTATTTTGACCAGATGTGTTATTTCTACATGTATTACTTATTTATAATAAATGTATTCATATATAATTAGAATTATGTATTGCATTTTTCTAATGTTTTGTATTTATTTATAATCTTAGTTTTAAAAAATATATATATTGTTTTACTGATGTGCACATTTTCGATTCCTTTTCAAAACCATTCCATAGACTAACACCTCTTTCAGATAAACATTTAGCTTTTGTGTTGGTCCCTCAAACATATATCATGACAGAACGACCCCTGAAAAGTAACGGGTCATACAAGGCTTCCACCCGTGCAGCGACGACATGCTTCTCGGTTAGAGAGTCGTGCCAACACATCTGGGCTTTTTAATGACTCATTTCATATTCAAAGGCAGCGTTTCACCCTCGGATCTTTGTTAAAATAAATGTTTGCTCTCATTTCCGAGAGGGTAGAGAACATGTTTGCACAGGTGCAACTATGGGAAATCAAATTCTTGTTTTGATACCAGAACAAGTTGAGAGTGGAGACATTTATTTCGTGCTTTATTTGTTTCTCTTATGTCCTCATGTAATAATTGAAGGGTTAGTGTTAGCAGGGCAATTCAAGCAGGTGCCCTTGGTGCAGCTGCAACACAGCTTTCAAAACATTGCTGTTGAGCAGAAACCTTGTATAGATTAATGCTATTGAGCATCCATAACCACTTAAAGGAGTAGTTCACTCCCAAAATGACTTTTTGGAGCTGTGTGAAGCACAGGCTCCCTATACGTGGCCGTGTGGGTCTGTGTGTCTGTCTGTCTGTCTGTGTGTCTGTGTGTGTGTCTGTGTGTATGTAGCCTGAACTTCCTAAACTTCGGCACGCTACTAGTCCCACAGTTTTGCCACCACACACTCGCGCCATATGTCAAATCGACCGGCTTACTCGGGAATCGTGGGCTAGTAACTTGCTAAGAGAAAGGTTCAATAGTTTAATTGATATTAATTTATTAGTGAATTAATTTTTCCCATTGACTTATAATGGGAATCGCAAAAACTCACATTCAATTATTTGTCTCTCGCAAACCATAGGGGCTACAGTTTCAAGACTTGGAGAGGAGGTTCATAATGATTTCAAGGATTAAATAAAAAATAATTGTGTCATTTGGCCTCATGGTGGCGCTATAACAGCCCAGTTTACGTTTTGGCCTATAACTGTTGAACCGTAGGTCGGAAAATTAAAATTATGTTTACCCTGGATTCCCTGGGTCAAGACGCATCTCCCGATATAGGCCACGCCCATTTGCGCCAGGATAGATTTTCCGCCATTTTGAATTTTCTCCAAAACACACTTTTTGTTCCTTTTCCTACATATTTTCTTCAAATGTCTTAAAAACCGGTACACATGATCTATGAACCTATGCAATGAACATACTCAAGGGATATTGCGATAGTCCATTCCGTTCGTTCGTAACGGGCTTCCAAAGTTAGCGGGAGGGGCCCGTTTTGCAAACAATAGCCATAAATCACAAACAAAAGGTCCAGTCAACACTGAATTTCAACCACAGGTCGGGGGTGGCATACTCAACGAATCCCCAAAAGCATTTCCACTCTGCCTCATGGTGGCGCTATAACGGCCTACTTGTCTCGTAACTCTTGAACCGTAGGTCGAAAAATTAAAAAAAATTTTCCCCTGGATTCCTTGGGTCAAGACGCATCTCCCCATATAGGCCACGCCCATTTGCGTCAGGATAGATTTTCCGCCATCTTGAATTTTCTCCAAAACACACTTTTTGCTCCTTTTCCTACATATTTTCGTCAAATGTCACAAAAATCGGTACACATGATCCTGGGTGACCAGAGAGGTGCCGTTGAGTCTAGCCTGCCCTGAGCATCAACTGCAATACACACACACACACACACACACACACACACACACACACACACACACACACACACACACACACACACACACACACACACACACACACACACACAGCTCCACTTCACACGGGTGTGATTTTTTTCTGTTGATTACTCACTACATGGAGACTTGAGTTCAATAATATTTTTTGTTTTTTGTCGCATTCCTAAGACAATAATTTGATTACAATGAACATACACCCATTGATTCCGGATGGGGACCCAAATGCATTTGGAATCAATGGGGGGTAAATTTACTATAATCACATTTTTGTCTTAGGAATGTGACAAATGCAAAAAAATATTATTGAACTCAAGTGTCCATGGCATGAGAAAGAACATTTTAGGGGTGAATTAATCCTTTAAGCCCTGTGTTGTATTCCATCATCAACACTCAAAAAATGCTCACAACGTGGCGTGAGGTAGCACATTGTGAGGTTGTAGATCTTCTATTTTTGCTATAGTAAAAAATCTAGAACATTTTGGAAATATTTTGAAAAATGTTCTATAATGACATTCGTAAAATAAGTCTGGTTGTAGGTTTTATATTTAACAAATTAAAAGTATCGACAAGAGCATGCAACCAAATAATATCTACACTCGATCCACCGTGTCTTTCTTCCCTTTTCCTGAACAGTAACAGACTTGGACATGGCAAGGTTTCCGGCCTATACAGCGACGGGAAACATGCTCTCGCGCTAGAAAGGATCAAAATGCCTGCCTCCTTGACTTGCAAGTGCACGCCTGTGCTGTTCTCCATTCTGCACCATCGAACAGGGCGGTTCAGTTTCACTCCCTCGGTGGTGAGCGGCTGTTCAATAACATCATAACAATAATCATAATCTACCCCCAACCTCCATCCCTAGCTCCGTCCCCCCCGTCCCCCCAGATGAGGCACTTGATTGCTTTATTGATGACTGCTCCCCCACCCTGCTGGCATTTGACAGCCCACACACAGGGGCGTCACAAGGGGAGGGGAAAGTGGGACTGAGTTACTAGGGCCCAAGGTGGAGGGGGCCTTAATTATTTTATACTTTAGATATTGAAAAATAGCAGATATACAAGCTCACAGCGCAGCACTCGCAAGCTTGTAGATCTATTTTTTGAAAAGTTGTGAAAATGTGTGCAAATCTTTGAATATATGTATTTTTTTAAGCGAGCATTTGTAACTCAAATTCTGCTTCTGGGGGGTCCCTGGAACTAAATGTTTTGAGATGGGGGTCCGTGGCCAAATACATATCATTTTAGGGGTCCTTCACATGAAAACATTTGAGAACCACTGACATAGAAGGATTTTAAATATTCAAAGACTTTCTCATGATCTACCGCATAAAGCACAAAATAATGCGTAATAAATAATGTGTCTGAATGGGTTAAAGCCCCTCCCCCTATGAAGAACATCCATGGGGGGCCTGCAGTGAATCCTTGTACCCAGGGCCCAGAATTTGGTGCGACGCCCCTGCCCACACACAGTGCATGTGATGGCAAACCCCGATCCACGTGCAATTCATAAAACAAAAGTGTGATTATCCATAGACCACCCCGCCCTCAGGAAAACTCAATTTCCACTATGACACCAACATGAGGCATGATTAAACATTATGTAATTGTAAGGCCCACGACAAATATTGATTAAAATATTCCAGTATATCGTCACTGTCGGACAGAAACCTTGTATCTCCAAGTTTCAAATGTGTACGTTTTTTCAGCAGATCTACAAGCACACATCGGTTTAAATCATCTATCTATAAATGCGACAAATCTCTGTCTGTTTGTTTGTTTGTTTGTTTGTTTGTAATCCGCGTATCTCGAGAACCGTTCGTCCCACCGGCTTCAGATTCGGCACGCGCGTTCCCCGCTGCGGCGCGGAGTGCAGTGCCGGGCCTCGGCCCGACTCGGCATGCGGTTTTCCCGAAGCGGCGCGAAACGTTCGGAATCTCCTTACGCAGAGCTGATTGTTAACATCAGGCTGTTCCTGAGGAAATCGGCACAATCGCTGACTCATTGTGACATCACTTCATAAAAGGCTCTGACATCACGTACGCCAGGAGTCAACAAAAAATCGGAGTCAACAAAAAATCTCTGTGAATGTGTATGTATGTATGTGAATCTCGAGAACCGTTCTTCCCACCGGCACGCGCGTTCTCCAGATATGGGCATAAAATGAATCCCCGAATGCGGAGCTGATGTCTGACATCAGAGTTTTCCGCAACCGGTACTGTGTGTGCAGAGATCTCCATATATTGGGGTTTGCATTAAAGGGTGGGGACAAAGGCTAACAGAAGGCAAACAGATGGTCAAAACGGGTCCTATGACAACATGACAACAGGTATATTGGGGTTTGCATTAAAGGGTGGGGACAAAGGCTAACAGAAGGCAAACAGATGGTCAAAACGGGTCCTATGACAACAGGTATATTGGGGTTTGCATTAAAGGGTGGGGACAAAGGCTAACAGATGGTCAAAACAGGTCCTATGACAACAGGTATATTGGGGTTTGCATTAAAGGGTGGGGCAGGCATAAAATGGACGCAAATAGACAGATATCTCCATATATGGGCATATGGGCATAAAATGGACCCAGAACTATATCTGCAGTGATCTCCATATATGGACATAAAATGGACGCCGACAGACAGACAGATACAGATATCTCCATATATGGGCATAAATGGACACAGGCAAACAGATGGTCAAAACAGGTCCTATGACAACAGGTATAATGGGGTTTGCATTAAAGGGCGGGGCATTCATTCTCTATTTACATCGTTCCCGAGTTGGCCAGGTCGCCGACTAGACGCTAGTTTTTAAAATGAAAAAATGCAAAACGAAGGGTTTTGGGCATACAAGGTTTTCACCCGACAACAACGATACGCAATATTGGAATATTCAGCTTATCTCGGGATGCATTTTGCAACTGGAAATAATTGCGTTCCTTGAAATATCTATCGGCATGAGCCCTACAGTAGCTTTCTTAGCCTGTCATTATACTGCAGGCGGCCATTCTGTGAAAATTGCTGATCTATCTATAAATGCGACAAATCTCTGTCTGTTTGTTTGTTTGTTTGTTTGTTTGTAATCCGCGTATCTCGAGAACCGTTCGTCCCACCGGCTTCAGATTCGGCACGCGCGTTCCCCGCTGCGGCGCGGAGTGCAGTGCCGGGCCTCGGCCCGACTCGGCATGCGGTTTTCCCGAAGCGGCGCGAAACGTTCGGAATCTCCTTATGCGGAGCTGATTGTTGACATCAGGCTGTTCCGGAGGAAATCGGCGCAAGCGCTGAGTCATTGTGACATCACTTCATAAAAGGCTCTGACATCACGTACGCCACATGAGTCAACACAAAATCTCTGTGAATGTGTATGTATGTATGTAATCCGCGTATCTCGAGAACCCTTCTTCCCACCGGCACGCGCGTTCTCCAGATATGGGCATAAAGTCTGACATCAGAGTTTTCCGCAACCGGTACTGTGTGTGCAGAGATCTTCATATATGGGCATAAGTGGACAAAGACAAACAGATGGTCAAAACGGGTCCTATGACAACAGGTATATTGGGGTTTGCATTAAAGGCTGGGGCATTCATGGGGTTTGCATTAAAGGGTGGGGCATTCATTCCCTATTTCAAATTCGGCACGTGCGTTCCCCACCGCAGCAGGTAGTGCAGTGCTCGGCCTCGACCCGACCCGATACACGATTTTCTGGAACCAGCACGAAAGGTTCGGATTCTGATGTCTGACATCAGGATTTTCTGGAACTGGCACTGTGTCTGCATAGATCTCCATATATGGGCATAAAATGGATGCAGACAGACAAATACAGATATCTCCATATATGGGCATAAATGGACACAGGCAAACAGATGGTCAAAGATCTCCATATATGGGCATAAAGTGGACGCAGACAGACAGATACAGATATCTCCATATATGGGCATAAATGGACACAGGCAAACAGATGGTCAAAACGGGTCCTATGACAACAGGTATAATGGGGTTTGCATTAAGTTTGTCTCCTCCTCCATCTGTTTGTCTGTGTCCCTTTATTCCCATTATGGAGATCTCTGTATCTGTCTGTGCCTCCGACTGTGTTGCAGACACAGTGCCGGTTCCCCCTTTAATGCAAACCCCATTATACCTGTTGTCATAGGACCCGTTTTGACCATCTGTTTGAAAAAGCGACAGAAATCTCATATATGGGCATAAAATGGACGCAGATAAACATATATCTCCATATATGGCATATATGGGCATACAATGGATGCAGAATCACAAAGATCTCCATATACGGGCATAAAAGGGACACAGACAGACAGATACAGAGATCTCCATATATGGGCATAAAATGGACGCAGATAGACAGATATCTCCATATATGGGCATATATGGGCATAAAATGGACCCAGAACTATAACTGCATTGATCTCCATATATGGACATAAAATGGACACCGACAGACAGACAGATACAGATATCTCCATATATGGGCATAAATGGACACAGGCAGACAAATGGTCAAAACGGGTCCTATGAAAACAGGTATAATGGGGTTTGCATTAAAGGGCGGGGCATTCATTCCCTATTTACATTGTTCCGAGTTGGCCAGGTCGCCGACTAGACGCTGGGCCGCCCGAAGGGCGACAAATCTCTGTCTGTTTGTTTGTTTGTTTGTTTGTTTGTAATCCGCGTATCTCGAGAACCGTTCGTCCCACCGGCTTCAGATTCGGCACGCGCGTTCCCCGCTGCGGCGCGGAGTGCAGTGCCGGGCCTCGGCCCGACTCGGCATGCGGTTTTCCCGAAGCGGCGCGAAATGTTCGGAATCTCCTTACGCGGAGCTGATTGTTAACATCAGGCTGTTCCTGAGGAAATCGGCACAATCGCTGACTCATTGTGACATCACTTCATAAAAGGCTCTGACATCACGTACGCCAGGAGTCAACAAAAAATCGGAGTCAACAAAAAATCTCTGTGAATGTGTATGTATGTATGTGAATCTCGAGAACCGTTCTTCCCACCGGCACGCGCGTTCTCCAGATATGGGCATAAAATGAATCCCCGAATGCGGAGCTGATGTCTGACATCAGAGTTTTCCGCAACCGGTACTGTGTGTGCAGAGATCTCCATATATTGGGGTTTGCATTAAAGGGTGGGGACAAAGGCTAACAGAAGGCAAACAGATGGTCAAAACGGGTCCTATGACAACATGACAACAGGTATATTGGGGTTTGCATTAAAGGGTGGGGACAAAGGCTAACAGAAGGCAAACAGATGGTCAAAACGGGTCCTATGACAACAGGTATATTGGGGTTTGCATTAAAGGGTGGGGACAAAGGCTAACAGATGGTCAAAACAGGTCCTATGACAACAGGTATATTGGGGTTTGCATTAAAGGGTGGGGCAGGCATAAAATGGACGCAAATAGACAGATATCTCCATATATGGGCATATGGGCATAAAATGGACCCAGAACTATATCTGCAGTGATCTCCATATATGGACATAAAATGGACGCCGACAGACAGACAGATACAGATATCTCCATATATGGGCATAAATGGACACAGGCAAACAGATGGTCAAAACAGGTCCTATGACAACAGGTATAATGGGGTTTGCATTAAAGGGCGGGGCATTCATTCTCTATTTACATCGTTCCCGAGTTGGCCAGGTCGCCGACTAGACGCTAGTTTTTAAAATGAAAAAATGCAAAACGAAGGGTTTTGGGCATACAAGGTTTTCACCCGACAACAACGATACGCAATATTGGAATATTCAGCTTATCTCGGGATGCATTTTGCAACTGGAAATAATTGCGTTCCTTGAAATATCTATCGGCATGAGCCCTACAGTAGCTTTCTTAGCCTGTCATTATACTGCAGGCGGCCATTCTGTGAAAATTGCTGATCTACAAGCTCACAACGTGGCTATTTCTGGCAGAGATTTGGTGTAGATGGAAAAAAGGAGGAGACTGTCAACTAAGTATGTCGTCTCTGTCGGGTGGAAACCTCATATGTCCAAAACAGTTACTCTTCAGGATTAGAATAAACAACGACCAAGCTTGACAAGTTAGAGCTTGCAGATCTGCTACTTTTGAGTGACGCTGTAGCATGATCAAGAAATAGGGCATTCAAAATTATGGGAAGAAAAGAAAAGTCTGAATATGGAGATTAGAGGTTTCTGCCCGACAGCAACAATAGAGCATACATTAGGGTTGAAGTGGTTAAGTGTGGTGAAAAAAATCGCCTCAGCCCCATATATGGACATATTGTGTCAGTCTCATGTGATGTGATCTATGACGTCAGACATAGATGATGTCAGATGTGAGTCATCTCCATATTTGGGAAAATATGGCCAAATTTTGTCCAACTTAAACAACCAACCGTGACGTGAATCACACTTGAAAATGAATTCCTTCCTTTTGTGCCCATATATGGAGATGCCTGATGTCATCAATATTAAGCCCATATCTGGAAGTCCCCATATGGACATGTTGTGTCAGTCTCAGTTGTCTCTTGCCCTTAGGGTGTCTTACTGGTAATAATAAGCTATCTACCACATCTACCCCTTGTACCTGTCCCCAATAAGTGTCACTCACATCCAGGGACATAAACGTACTGCATTTACTCATGGCTCATCTTTTTACGGCTGTGCTCGGGCCAAGTTGGGACCAGGACAACAACATTCAAAAATATGACAAGCAAGGTCGACGCAGGCTTCTCTGTCTCCTCAAGGTCTGGCGAGGAATGGACCGGGGATTGATTGCTCATGTCTATTGTTAGTAATGACGCAGACTGCAGCCAAGAAGAAGTTATCCACACACATTATGACAAGGCGTGTTGACATCTGTCACACCAATGATTGAGTGTTTGAATGAGATCCCTGCGATTACATAAGATTCTGGTTTACCGGCTCTTCCGAGACAAAGTGTGTGCGTGCATGTGCATATGTGTGAGCGTGTGTGAGAGTGTGTGTATGTTTATTATACTATGTGTGTGTGTGTACAATACACACATTTCCCTGGTCCTGATTAGTTTTATGGTTAAAAAATAATTCTTAGTGTGAGCGTTTAGGAAAAAAATTATGTTGGAGTTAGGGTTTGGATTAGGCATGAATTCAGAGGGGGTTTAGGGGTTTGGGTTAGTTTTACTTTGCCGAACAATAGCTGATCTACAGTTCTGTATCTCTGCTATTTTCCGGCCATTTTCAAAGCGGGCCTAAAATCTAGACGTCCTCACAAGAGTGGTAATACAAACGTGTGTGTGTGTGTGTGTGTGTGTGTGTGTGTGTGTGTGTGTGTGTGTGTGTGTGTGTGTGTGTGTGTGTGTGTGTGTGTGTGTGTGTGTCAGTGTGTGTGTGTGTGTGTGTGTGTGTGTGTGTGTGTGTGTGTGCGCACGCACGCACACGTGCGTATATGCGTGCGTGTTCATGCGTACGTCCGTGCGTGCGTGCTTGCGTATGTGTGGGTAGGTGGCTGGATGGGAAGGGTGTCTAAAAATAGAGGAACTGGAGATTGTGAGGAGGCGATGTTAGCAAGGTAGAGGTGGCAGCCATTTGGTGCCTTGTGGGCAAAATGTGTTTCTCTGTAAAGTCTCTGTCTTCTACCATTCCGCCATATAAAAACATTATCAGCAGTACTTTAGTATAAGTGCCACATCTGATAAAAGTGTCACAGGTTTAAGATGTCCCCATTGCTTACCAAAGGCACCAAAGATGACACAGCGACAGGTTTTGTCCCTCTGAGGAGACCGCCCCATAGGTTACCACATCAGAGAACTGGTGAAAGCCTGGAGGCAATGACAATTGTTTTAAAAGATAGACTAGTGCTAGTCATGCACTTTTGGTGTCAGCAATCACGGGGCACAGAGAGTGTTCCTCGTTCTTTCTCAGTTCCCGTCACACCTTAATTGTGTCTTGATTTGAACCTCTTAACAGAGTCTTAACAGAGGACATGAAAGTAATGTTAAAGAGTTCAGTGTTCATTATTGACCTCTACATAATAAAAGAAAGTACTTATCCGCCATGAAACTTTATCACAAGGGAAGTATAACAACGATGCATGCCTTACATCAAACTCAAATGCACACCATAACATACATGTCAGTTTACCTTTAATATACTGTATTAAGAGTGGATTTGACTATCATGTGGATCTCATATATGGGTACCAGTGGTCTCCATGGGTAACTGGTCCGATATACAACACTGGCCAGATGGTCAAAACATGACGTCGTTGTACACATTAATTATCTTTGTGTTTGCCAATTATATGGGGGCCCATTTGCAATATCCTGACGGCCTAGCAGTCGGGCCCAGTATATCCTTTTTCTTTATGAAGCGACTTTGGGTACTAGTCCTATTCTATCTATTTCTAGGGTAACTTTTCCACTGTCATTGGAAATTGACAGACAGACAGACTTCTGTCTGGGATAGGGAATGAATAGGGAATGAATGGGAGTGCATGGGATCCGTAGGGAATCAATGGGAGTGGGAATCAGTAGGGAATCAATGGGAGTGGGAATCAATAGGGAATACATTGGTCGAGCTTCACATGACAGTTAGCTTACTGCAGAATATAGTCACGTCAGCAACCGTCAGCAACCACACTTGTAATTTCCAATTGCATCTTTTCTAGTTATTATTATAACGTTATTACGTTATTTCTCTCCAAAAATCCTTTGCAGCATCGTGTGCACTGTTTGTACACCCTCTCATAGTCTTCATCATTTCCCCTGTATGGGTCTGGGATGATCAACTGCTTCTGGGGGTCATATGAACCCAGGAGCTCAAACTTTGCTCTGCAGGCTGGCACAGATTTAGCCTTCCTTTCCAGGTAGCTCAAATTAGTCTCGTCCATGCACAGGACGTGGTCAAAGCTGATGAGGTCTTCTTCAGTCACCTGCCTGGCCACATGCTTTATGGGCACACCGCGGCTATTCATGCAGGCTATGGCACGGGGGTCTGGTTTGTTCCCCGTCTGATAGTCAGAGGTGGCAGCACTGTCAATCCTCCACTTATCCTCAACACCTGCATCGGTTGCCATCTTTCTGAAGACTGCTTCTGCAATGGGGGATCTGCAAGTATTCCCCAAACACACAAACAAGACTGACTTGTTACCACCGGCTTCCATTTTGCATTGAGACTAAAGCCCAACGTTGGCATGGCTCCAACGTGGGTTTCAAGAATATTATGTGGCCGGCCTGTGACGTCATGTCAGTCATCATGGTGTATCTATGACATAATTATAACTGCAAATGTGGCCTAGCCTGATTGGACGATGCCAATTGACTTGCATTAATGTTATTTAAAAAGTGTGAAGTGAGCTCTACTGGTATCAAACATGACACATGCATATCTCCTTGTATGGGCTCCTTGTATCAGCAGCGGTCTCTGTGTACTTTCTATGAAGTTAGTCTTGTGTGACATTAGTCTCGTCACACTCATACGGACATACACACAAAGCCAGGCGTGGGAGAGGTTAGCACTGCTTAAAAAGTGTGTGTGTGTGTGTGTGTGTGTGTGTGTGTGTGTGTGTGTGTGTGTGTGTGTGTGTGTGTGTGTGCGCGCGCATGTGTGCGTGTGCGTGCATGTGTGTGCGTGCGTGCGTGCGTGTGTGTGTGTGTGTGTGCATGCAAGTGGGTGCGTGCATGCGTGCGCATATGTAATGCCTATGTAATTTTAAAAGCAGTTTTGCTATCTGAATATTTATATCTTTGCTATCTTAATATTAATATCACAGTCTTTCAAATGTATTCAATACATTTTGGAATCTTGGAACTTCTTTTTACTCTTGGATGAAATGTTGATTCTACAGTATTTGTTGTGAGAAGCTGTTCATTAGCAGTCATGTATGTTGTGTTCAATCTGTCTCTTCAGTTAAACTCCAGTCTACTCTGTAAACGCCAGTCACTTTATTTGTTCTCACATCATAAATCACTGCTCTGCTGCGCCCAAGCTGCACTAGGATTTCTCAGGCAGATGTTGATTCTTGTAATATTTTAATGCACTCTTCTCTTTTGGATAAAGTACAGTAAAAACTAGATTACCACCGCTACCTCGTTCCCAAGGATGAATGACATTCGTTGATACTGTAGGATCCAGTGGTGGGCACTGGGCAGTAACCAAGTACATTTACTAGAGTAATGTACTTAAAGGGGAAGACCACCCATTTTCAATATTGAACTGTGTCATTAATATACCTTAGAGGAGTTGTGTGGAAATAGAAAAAAGAATCCCCCTCTTCTGTGTTGCCTAGAACTGGATGACTGATTTTGGGGTTTGTATTGTAAAGTACAACTTGATGACATCACACATTGTACTTTACAATACAAACCCCAAAATCAATCCTCCAGTTCAACTAATTGTAACAGCTGAAATCAATATCAGTATTCTGATATTAACCTGCGGGCCGCATTAAGTGAAGGTGGGGGCCGCATGTGGCCCCCGGGCCGCCAGTTGCCCATGTATGGCTTAAGTGGTTAATGATCAATACATATAGTCTAATTATGGCATTTAAATTGATTCTGAAATGGTCATTGTGCATTATGGCATTTACTTTTACTACTTTAAGTATATTTCGATGCTTATACTTTAGCTTAGGTAATATTATTTTGCAGGACTTGAGCAAAGTATTTTTATACTGTGGCATTGATGCATTGATATGTGTTACTAAAGTACTGTGTTCCTCCACTGTGTGTGAGTTTAGGAGAAACATAATGGAACAACACTCTCCCTCCCTCATTGTCACATCAGTCTGCCAGTGAGACGTCTGCATCTCTCCGCACGCACGCACGCACGCACGCACGCACGCACGCACGCACGCACGCACGCACACACACACACACAAAAGAGACATTTTCTCACCCTGAGTGCTCCACCTATTCACATGCAATGATTTCTGGCGTATTCTGAGCTCAGACAGTGTGAAAATGTTGGCAAAAGGTTGGCAAGTGATACTACATTCTTTAGCTCCCATCCTCTACTCTCCTACTCTATAAAGAAAGACAATTTAGTTACCGTCTGTCTGTCTGTCTGCCAGCCTGCCTGCCAGCCCTCTGTCCGTAGGTATTCCAAACAAAGTACAAAGTTGGCCCTTTTCTCAAGACTAAAATCAAAGGGTGGTTGATCTTTAGAACTGGTGGCTCCTAAACTCTGGATCTCCCTCACCGTAAGATTTGTGTAACATGTTACTTCCATGCGCTACGTCCAGCCGGGATCTCTCCCCCGTCAGGTGAAAAGAAGCGGCTTGGACTACTCATGCATAGAAGGAAGCATGAGGTCAGTCCGTTGCTCTCCCCAGGTTGGCAGAGGGAGTGTAGCGCCTAAGAATAGATAATTGGCACTGGGTGAAAAATGGGTTGCAAAACTTTGGGGAATAAATTATAGTTTGAGTTAAAAAGCAGTAATTTGTTTAGAATGGCCTTGTTTTATGTGTGAGTTTTTATATCATGTTGGTTTTTATGATTGTTTTATTATTATTATTTTTTTACTTTCCCTTTATCTTGCATCTGTTCTTGAGAGGCACTCGAAAGGTGCTTTAGAAATTCATTTGACTTACCATGTAAAGTAATTTGTTTTGGAATTAAGCGACAAATCACAGAAAACAAAGGGTGTTTGTGTGTGTATACAGTATACACAAGTTTCCAGCGTCCCATCGTGCATTGCGCAGAAGGTAGACGGCAGTTCCGGCTTGCAGGTAATTTGTAGCCGAGCCGAGTGTGACGAAATCGTAATCCCGACCGTCATTGACGGTCCCAGAATACCCGGATGTGTATTACACCGCATCGGCCACACAGCTATATCGGTCCTGCTTTAAAGTGGGAGGGACACGCCCAAAATAGCTAAATCAGGATATCAATTTAGCTAATATTTTTGATGATGTCATGTACTCCTATTACTCAATCAAATTCATTTATTGCAGTTACTGTACTGAAAGTAGTACTTTCTATACAGTAACTACAATAAATTAATTTGATTGACTAATATGCAGGGAGGGGGCAGAGTTGAGTGTGCATATCATTATATTCTGAAACTACCCCCACAGAAGCTGTGCCAGGTGAACATGCGAATTTAGAAAACATTTTTTTAAACTAGCACACGCACACACCACGTGACCTACTGAAGCATAATGTAATATTTTGTGCGTGACATAACACCTTTAATATTGTTGCTGCCTGTCTGGTGGAAACCTTGTATGTCCAAATCCATTCCTTTTTGAAGGACTTCCGTAGGGCATTAATATACAGGGAGAAAAGGCGGTTTCTTCAGCATGACAGCAACGATATAAGGTGTGCAAACTGTGTGTGCATCCATCCGCTGTGTGTTGTGACTGTAGCTCATTAGGAATGAAAGCACCACACACAGCCTGGACATCCCCTGTCCACAACCTATATACCTGCACCCTGTAGGAGCAGTACACACACCAATTACCACTGTGTGTGTGTGTGTGTGTGTGTGTGTGTGTGTGTGTGTGTGTGTGTGTGTGTGTGTGTGTGTGTGTGTGTGTGTGTGTGTGTGTGTGTGTGTGTGTGTGTGTGTGTGTAGGACAGCGAGGCAATTTTCTGTCCCTTTCATTTCTCTATATGCAGGCTGCCATTCTCCCTTTAAATCGGCGGCGCACATAGACAGCGGGCCCTATTGTGTCACCGCATTTGTGTCAACAGCGCGTGCTGACACAAATTGGAGGGTGTGCTGAAGGATGGAGGTGTATTGTTCCATGTTAAGCGTATTCATCTTTTCTATATTTATATTATTTGTGGGAGGAGGTTGGCGTGTGTGCGTGCCTCTCTAGCTCTTTGAGGGCCAAAATATTCCCATATATGAGAGAGAGAGAGAGAGAGAGAGAGAGAGAGAGAGGCGTAAGACATTGCGAGGACCATCTTCCTTGGGCCTCAGGTTTAGGGTTAAAAATAGCAACACAAGTGTAAAAATGTGTCATTCATAAAACGGTTCGGTCCTCACAAGCACAGTAATGCTGTGTGCGTGTGCGTGTGTGTGAGACAAACGAAGGCTTCATAGAGCCATATCCGTACATTTGTGAGGTACTCCTCAGCTCAGGTTTATTTCTCATGTCTTTGTCCAATCGTCATCCTGACAGCTGAATACCTCCCCCATCCACACCTACTGTACTGTACAGTACAGCACAGTGGTGTCTGATTGCTAAGCTCCCTCTGGCCCAGGTGATGCAATAACTGATGTTCTCGCATCGACTGACGCAAGCTCAATGCTCCATCTTCTAACACCATTCTAAGATGTATGGACAACAGCAAAGAAACAATGAGACTGCACTTCCAACCTGATGTCCCTATTATTGGGCAAGTCAACATAGGCGAAAAGAAAAAGACAGAAATGTTCTTGTTTTTACTTTGCGAAAATAGCACCTCTTTATATTTTGGGAAACGTAACTGTTTTTCTTTACAAGGTTTACGCTTGTTACGCTTGTGACTGTGGGCATCACAAGCGTACTATTATATATATTAACACAATGGGAGCCAAGGTTTCTAACATTTCTAGCTGTTGCTGGTGCAGCCGTTCACTTACGCTTTATTTTGAAGAGCCTCGGAAGCTTTGTGCGTGTGCACGTGAGTGTCCGCTGACGATTGAGGAAGATAATCCATTTGTTTACAAACGCTCGCGAAACTAAAATCCAAACCGGGCCGACCATCGTGGTAAAGTGTCGCCGTGAAAACAAACAGATCTCTGCTTCCCTGGCGTTCTTTGCACCTTATTCATAGATAAAGCTGTTTTTATGTTTCAGCATAGAATAGAAGTCTATGCAGCATAGACGCTCCATTTTGGTTCTGTGCGAGTCACGTTATGACATATGCACCAGGGTCTTTCACAGGGCACACAACATGCGCGCAGCTGCACGCTGCAAAGTTAACCGTTTGTCTCGTCTCTCAACGAGACAACTGAGTTTTGGCACAGCGACCTCCAGTGGCCTTGTCTCGTTACTGAACGAGTTTGGCCCCATGGGTGTTAAGGGTGCAACAATACATGTATTCGTATTGAACCGTTCAATATGAGGGTGTACCGAACAATACAATACAATACAATACAATACCACTCCACATCCACATTCCCCTGGAACCCCCTTATGGACCCTTAGGGGTCCGCAGAGCCCACTTAGAGAACCACTACCATAGAGGTTGGGTCCCGTAACTGTGAATGTTGTAGACCGTTGCACCCTTATATATACAGTATATATATATATATATATATATATATATATATATATATATATATATATATATATATATATATATTAGCTGGTGTTTCACTGAGGATGTCACACTCTGACACAGCTCTGTGACGTGACAAGCTCATGGAGGTTACCATATGGAGAGTATGCTGGTGCACAGAGGGATGCGGCGAGTGGAAAGTCATTCGGATCGGCGGATCTCCCAAAAACAATCCATAAATCCGCACATCCTAGTAAATGCAGTAAAAGTGTTTCAAATGGGATAAATAGGTTTGAATCTCAAGCTATTTCTCTGGGTATGGTTGTAGCAAATGATTCACCCTAACTGGAAGTTAGACTATGTATCAACGAGATCTGGATAAGAGAGTTGATGAATGTGTTGCATGTGGAAAAGCTGAGGTTTTCAAGCAATACATCTGAATTTGAATCCTGAAAAGTATGTCCAAATGTTTTGGACATATGAGGTTTCCACCCGACAAGAGACACACACACACACACACACACACACACACACACAACACACACACACACACACACACACACACACACACACACACACACACACACACACACACACACACACACACACACACACACACACACACACACACACACAGACCGGCCCGACTACTCAGCATACATTTTAGGCCCTACCCGGCCCGAAAACGTCGGGTCGGGTTTGGGAAGAATTTGAGAACTCTATCACAGAGTAAAAGTAATAAAATAATACTAAAATATATTTTCTTTTTTCATTGAGCCCCCCCCATGAAGAACATTCATGGGGGCCCGCAGTGAATCCTTTTACCCTGGGCTCAGAATTTGGTGTGACACCCCTGCAGCCATACATCCACAGTAAGGTGACATCCACGGGACTCCACCGACCGCCACACAATGCTAATCCTGATGGCATCCACTGATTACTTTTCATGGCATCTTGTTTTGTCTAAGCTGAAGGCTATATGGAGTATTTATTTATAGCGCCTACAGTACAGACCGCACAAAGCTCACTGCATCTCTCTCAACAGGCCTGAGCTACAGCATACAACGGAGTAATAATCATGTATCAAAAGAATGGAGACACTCAAGTAAAGTACAAAATCTGTCAAAATTGTATGTAAACCTCTTTCAAATGTGCATGTTTTTGCACGTAAATTAAAGGGATATTTCACTTTCAAAAAAACTTTTGGTAATTTTATCATCTAATCAGGCTTTTATGAACACCAGGAACATTTTTTAATTAGCTTGATTGAATATTTAGATATTTGATGTAAATGTTCCAGGCCCAGGGCCTCTCCCCACACACACCCATTGTAACTTCAAACTTCATTTTAACCATGATAGATTCATTAAAAACACCCATTATTTTTTTCTGGTGACTCGTACTACTCTCCTAATATGTGAGCAGGCTGTGTTTTTTCGATAACTTTTTGCATTTAGTTTTAATAATTATTCTTTTGTATTTAATTTTTTCCATTTTCCCAAATAATTATAAAAAATAAATGAAAAACGTTATCGAAAACACACGGCTTGCTCACGTATTAGGAGGGTAGTATGAGTCACCAGAAAAAATAATGGGTGTTTTTAATGAATCTATATTAAAATGGAGTTTGAAGTTACAATGGGTGTGTATGTGGAGGGAGGCCCTTCCACTGCTCCCTGTTGAAAGTGGAATATCCCTTTAAGCCCTGCCATATAAGACATATAAGACTGTCGCACAGAGCTAGTGAAAATAGCAGATCTACAAGCACACAACGAACATTTGTAACTCAAATTCTGCTTTTGGGGGGTCCCTGGAACGAAATATTTTGAGATGGAGGTCCGTGGCCAAATAAATATAATTTTGGGGGTCCTTCACATGAAAAGGTTTGAGCACCACTGACATAGAAACATAGGTTTTTCAAAAAAAACTCAGAAGGATTTGAAATATTCAAAGAATTTTCATGATAAAAAAAAAAATCACACCCGTGTGAACTGAGCGGTGGTCGTGGAGGCTGCGCAACAGCAAAACAAATATATATATATTGTGTGTGTGTGTGTGTGTGTGTGTGTGTGTGTGTGTGTGTGTGTGTGTGTGTGTGTGTGTGTGTAGGTGTGTGTGTGTGTGTGTGTGTGTGTCTGGCCTGGCCTGGCCTGGCCTGAACAACAGCGCCCCTCCCTTAACATGTGTGGTCACAAAAGGTACTGTAGGCTACATACAGACACGCATACAGACAGACAGACAGACAGACAGACAGACCCACACACACGGCCACGTATAGGAGCGTTGTGACCACCGCTCAAATAGCAGATCTACAAGCTCGCAGCGCGGCACTCGGTGCCGCGCTGTGAGCTTGTATATCTGCTATTTTTTCAATAGTTAAAGCACAAAATAGTTAAAGCTCATGGGGGGCCCGCAGTGAATCCTTGTACCCAGAGCCCAGAATTTGGTGCGACACCCCTGTTCGTGCGTGCGTGCATATTCAGAACAGACACAGACGGAGACAGTGAGCAAACGTGCAACGTCACCGCCACCCTATGACTCGGCTGTCCCTGTTAATGTCAACGTCACTTATGACTCATGACTTTCAATGGGTGTGTGTGTGTGTGTGTGTGTGTGTGTGTGTGTGTGTGTGTGTTGTGTGTGTGTGTGTGTGTGTGTGTGTGTGTGTGTGTGTGTGTGTGTGTGTGTGTGTGTGTGTGTGTGTGGGTGCGCGTGCGCGCGTGTGTGTGTGTGTCAACACTCAACCGTAAACAAACCAACATTAAGTTAGTGTATAGAAGGTATATGCACATTTCTAATGTGACAATTTAAGGACTTTTTAATACCTCTAAAGTGACAAATTAAACAAACACTGGCCAAATTGTCAAATATTAGAGGCAGAAATTGTGAAAATAGAATATCTGCTATTTTCACATTAGAACCGTGTTATACAAAATGTAATGCGTCAACTCTTAGTGCTCGTCAGGGTGGGGGGGTCACCAGTTAAAATATGATTATTTTGGGGGATGCAGCCTGAAAAGGTTGAGAACCAGTGTTCTAAGCTGTGGTATTCAACTGGTAAAAATACATCCTCTTTGTTAACTTAAAACCTATAAGTTAGGGTGCAATTGGATCCTTTACCGTCCCACAAAGGCCAGGCGATATTCGATAACGTTGTTGAATACCTCGATATCGATATTACTCACGATATTAGTAAAAACAATTGCATTATATAGTTTTGAATGTTTTCTGCTTTAGGTCCACTGCCCAGATACTGAATAGCATATCCATTCCATACATGCACACTGCACAGAACACATGGAACAAATACAGTACATTAATTTCCATTTTCCAACAATGGTTTTATTGAAATAACCACACCTGCTTACAGATAGACTGCTTTTTTTGCATGTGCTACGTGCATGCATAGTGTCTGTTAATTAATTTGACACATACATCAATACATCATTTCAAGCTGTCTTCCTCGATATCTATACCTTGCATGTTGAGCGGGCGCTCTCCATTCCAACATGTCACCACTCCGACAGTGACTTCTTATTGTTGGATTGGCAACACTTCCATAGAGGTTAAGGTTAGGGTAAGAGATAGGGTTAGTGTCGGAATGGAGACATGTCGGAAAGGAGACATGTCGGAATGGAGAGATGCACTCGCATGTTGATACCTCGATATCGATACATTTTCGATATATTGCCCAGCCTTACGCCCCACCCCATGACACAATTGTGTCAGTGGGCATCTACAGTACGTACATCCTCTCCATGCCATTTCCAGGCCATCTGTCCGCTCTGGTGTTGACGTGGGTCATTATTCCCATTACTCGGGTGTCGCTGCCACGCTGGCTTGTCTCAACGTGTGCTCCATCGCATGGCAGTACGCCAGTGGTGGAAAGCAACTCAAGTACTGTACATTTACTCAAGTACTGTGCTTAAAGGAGTAGTTCACCCCCAAAATGACTTTTTTCTATTGATTACTCATGCTATGGAGACTTTAATTCAATAATATTTTTAGTCTTTTGTCGCATTCCTAAAATAATTATTTTAATTACAATAAATGTATACCCCCATTGATTCATTTGGGTCCCCTTCCGGATGCGAATGCGACAAAAAACTAAACATATTAATGAATTCAAGTCTCCATGGCGTGAGTAAACAAAAAATAAATAAAAATCATTTTGGGGGTGAACTACTCCTTTAACACTCGAGTATTTCAAATTGTCAATACTTCATACTTCTCCATTACATCTACTTTTGACTACACTACAATTCTGTCAAAACTGTAGTTAGATTTAAATTATCACTACGAAGCATACATTACTCAAGTCCCATTTATAATGAGTATTAATAGTTTTACATTGTTACTTTGAGTATATTTTAAATTACATACTTTACAATTTAGGCATTTAGCAGACGCTCTTAATCCAGAGCGACTTAGAATAAGCAAGGTAATCAATACAATAAGCAGGGTAATACATCAATACATAGAAATATCAATCTGGACCAAATAACGTAATTAGACGGAGCACCTAATCAGTAAAAAGCTTTATATAAAACGTAATTGTTTTAGTACATTTACACTACAATACTTTTACAAGAATTGTATAGACTATCTCTACATTATTGTGGGACCGCTACTTTTACTTAAGTAAGTGAGCGGGGTGCATATACTGTGCATATACTGTACGTGTGTCTACGTATGTGTTTACGCATGGGTGATTCCATAGGATCATGTGAGATCTGAGGCTTAGCCCAGGTGTCACACAATTCTGGGCCCTGGGTACAAGGATTCACTGCAGGCCCCCCATGAATGTTCTTCATAGGGGGAGGGGGTTTAAACTTTAATTTAGACTGGGGACTCATTATTACGCATTATTTTGTGCTTCAACTATTGAAAAATAGCAGATATAGATCTGCTATTTTTGAAAAATCGTGAAAAAAACTATGTCAGTGGTGCTCAAACCTTTTCATGTGAAGGACCCCCAAAATGATATGTATTTGGCCACGGACCCCCATCTCCTTTTAGTTCCAGGGACCACCCAGAAGCTAAATTTGAGCTACAAATGTTCGCTCAAAAATACATATATTCAAAGATTTGCCAACATCTTCATGACTTTTCAAAAATAGCAGATCTACAAGCGCTGTGAGCTTCAGCTTGTAGATCTGCTATTTTTCAATAGCTAAAGAATAAAATAATTAAGGCCCCTCCACCTTGGGCCCTAGTAACTCAGTCCCCCCCCCCCCCCCCCCCCCCCTTGTGACGCCCCTGCAAGGACGTCAAGGTGGAGAGGCGTTTACGCATGTGTCTACGTATGTGTGTACGTATTATGCCCTCCCCACGTATAGTGCAGTATGTGCGCTCTTGGCCGATGGAGCGTTGCGCGGTAGGGTGTGTAGGCTGGTCACGCCACAGCGTGTTTTCAAAGACGACGAGCAGAAGAGAACAGCTTGAGAGCAACGCCACTAACAGCATGAGTAAGAGACATGAGATATGAGCAGTGGTTCTCAACGTGGGGTCCAGGGACCCCCTCAGCGGTCCATGAGGGGGTTCCAGGGGGTCTGGAATGAACCGCTGAGATAGAGAGAGAGAGAGAGAGAGAGAGAGAGAGAGAGAGATAGAGAGAGAGAGAGGGTAGGCTGGGATCATTTCGCTTTGCCATTGTCATATCCGGTCTAGAGAGAATCAGCGGATTATGGAAAGGTAGAGAGAGGGAGAGTATGAAGAATACTGCCTCCACACTGGCACTGTGGCCTTAGTTACAAGGTCCAGAATGCATAATAAACGTTGCACACACGCGCGTGTGCGTGTGTGTATAGGCTACGGAACAGACACAGACGGAGGCAGGCAGTGAGCAATGTGCAACGTACGTGCTCAGGTTAGTCATGCCACTCCTCTGTCCCTCTTAATGTCCACGTCACGTATGACTCATGACTTTCAATAGGAAGGTGTCATCTATAAAGCACTCTATAGGAAGCACTAATTGTAATGCGACGCCTGCCTCCAACCATCTCTTTGACCCAAAACAAACGACGAAAAAAACATGCATGTTTGGCCTGACAAGTAATAAACTAGCCAATCTCAGAGCAATCTCCTCTAGGCTATGGGATGTAGTTTATCCTAATAACAGACCTTCTCCTCATCATTTGCCTAGGACCGGAGCATCGGTTTTGGGGTCAATGTGATCAGTGACGTACAGCCAATGAATGTACGCCTTTTCAGCCAATTGATTTGTATTACCTACAAGTGCTATCTCTTGTGAAATAGAATATACTAGGCTACTAAGATTTGCTTGCATAGCGATTTTTCTTTCCTTTTCTCAGAGATACAGAAATAGGAAACCTTCTGTAACATAAATACCCTTATTTGGACTGGTAAAGTGATGACGTTTCTAAACAATTGTGATAACTTGACACCAGAAGAAAAGAAAATAGTAATAGTGAAAATAGTTGGTCTATACGTTGCAATGTGTCGTGCTGTCAGCCGGTACATCAGATATTTTCACTATAAAAAAGAAAAAAAAAAGAAAAGAAAAAGATTAAGTTCCGAGTTGTGGGTACCCAGAACTCAGGCTTAGTACCATGTACTGAGCAGGGCCCAGGTTAGGTTCTGAGAACCTTATCTGATACCGAGCCATAGCGAGTATGGAAACACATCCAGAACCTGTGAAATATGTCAAAACAACACGACACAGTTCATTTAGTTCTCGTAGTCGAAAAGAGCCATATCATTCCCACCACAAAGGCAAACAATGATTCATATCTATGGGGCTTGCAGGTCTAATTTACACTTTCGACATTTCTAATTTGTCGTAATGTCAACCGAACAGGTAATGTGTATTTGCCGCTGAAAACATCGGTGTTTGAATCACAAAGTTAAACACACAGAGCCGTGTTTGTGAAATAACTCACAGCCAGGTAATAATGCCCCAGAGATGAATTGCTCCAATAGATTTCCATGTGGAACCCAAGCTTTTCATCCAGAGATGGAGGGTCCTCAATCCTGTACTACTACAGCCTGTACTGTACTGTATAAATGCTGCTGCAACCATGCATCAAAATAAAATCATAGATATGGTTTTGATTACATCATAGGATTGTGTCTCTATCTGTCAACAAGAGTTGTTTTACAATTCACTATTTACAGCCTGGCCATTTAGCAGGCACTCTTATCCAGAGCGACTTACAAGTGTTGAGATCCGAGTAAATGGCATGAACCCTTCTCTGCAAACGACACAGTGAATGGGCACGTAAACAGAGCGCAAAGAAAAGCATGTAGTGCTTCAAAGAAACTAAAAAACAGTTAAACGTCAGCCTTGCATCTGTCAAAACAACATGATCTAAACAACAAATATGGATGACAAAGCCCTTATTGTATGCAAACCTTTTATCCATAATTTATCATTTCCTCTTTTCGCTGTGAGCTTATATAGATTGGCTATTTTCGCTATTTCTGAAAATGTTTGAAAGTTAGAGTGAAAGTGGTTAGTGAGCTGTGTCTGTGGGCTTCATAAATACTGAATCAATGAAAAGTGTTAACAAGAGTTAATATTATTTGATTAAATGATAACTACACTGGAACACAGGTTTTTTTTTTTACCTCCAGGTTTCCATCCGACAGCCAGGGTTGTAGTGTTGTAGAAAGTACTTATTATTACATTCTTTACTTAAGGGGGCCTGTCACCTAAAGGGTTACTGTCACTTTTTAAGAATCATCTTAAAAAACAAGTTAATATTTTTATGATGTCATTGTGGGGATGCGCAATTATAAGCCAATCAAATTAATTGTCTGTATAGCCTGACTGTACTGTACTGGTTAGCTGTTGTTGGGCAGATTACACTGAGACAGTTTCAGACTGTTTGAGGATCCACAGAGAGATCCAGGAGAGAGACCACATGACCTACTACTGTACAGTATCATACTATTATAATTTCGGGGCTGACAGCGGACCTTTAAGTACCGGATGTCGGTCCGCTAGTAAATGATGCTCACCGGGTCCCAGTCCCCACAACCACTTAGGTTCCACATTGACCACTGAAAGCGTCCCAGCTGGACTTGGACATAAAGACTGTAAAATCCTGGTTTTAATTACAAACCGTTGTTCCATTAAACCTACTCTTAGACTGTGCAGTGTGCAGCCCATCAGTCAATATAAATAACTTAATTATTCCTACTATTCACAGTAATCAAACTACCATGCCCTCTATCCTCCGAATGGCACTCTTAAACACAAGGTCCTTTAACACACGGGTTACTAAACGGTCATTTTGGCCGATTTTGAGATTGCAAAGTGCAATAACTCTCCCCGTGAAGGTCTCAGAAATTTCCCCTTCCATGACTTTTCCTAAATACTCAAGACATATGTTCTTGTTTTTTTTCCCCCTTCTGAAACGTTTCCTAAGTATGAAATAATATACGATTATACCACTCTGACTGCATTTATCAGTCAAACTGACAGGTAAATTATCTAAATTCTTTGCCCAGGAGAGCACTCCCCTGCTTCCAGCGGAGGTTTATTGTCAATAGAACAACAGATAATAGAACCCCTGCTGGCAGCAGGGGAGGAGGTGTTGCTCTCCTGGGCAAAAAGGGAGAGAATTTACCTGTCAATTTGACTGATAAATGCAGTCAGAGTGGAAGTGATATTTCTTCAGTCACCCGAGTGTTAATAAAGACAAAACGTTTTTAGTGAGGGATCTAATCACAGAACGGAAACTCTGTTTTTAACAGAAACATGGCTTACTACAGATGCCCCTCCTGTTCTCATGAAATATCCCCCCCAAATTATGACTTCTTCCATTGTAATAGACATGGAAAGACGGGTGGAGGGGTATCCTCTATAACTACAAATGTCTTAAATGCTAGAAGTGTATCTTTTGGCAATTTTAAGTCTTTTGAATATCATGCCTGTATTTTAGACTGTCAAGGCCCTACATTAGTAATAACAGTATATAGACCACCAAAGTTACTCAACTTTTTAACAGACTTTTCTATTATAACTACTAGTTACAATAAGATAATAATTTCAGGTGATTTTAACTATCATATTGATAAAGATAATGACAAAAAAGCTACAGATTGTATTTCTATAATAAATTACCTTGGCTTCACTCAGCATGTGAGGGGCCCAACCCACGAACGTGGCCATACACTACTAGACCTTGTCATTACACGGGGGCTCACTGTCCACATTTCATCAATTATAAATGTTGGCCGAGTCTCCGTCCATTCCTGCACTGAGTTTACAGTATGTCTGCCAGTGCCTTTGTGCAATACTGAACGCTCTGTTAAAAAGAGATACCTTACCTCCGAAGCAGCTGAACATTTCTCACGCCATTTAAACAACATGCCCATTCCCACTCGCGGCCCTCATCTGTCGATGAATAAGCGACTGCTTTTAACGATAAATTAAGGTCAACGCTCAATATTGTAGCACCCACCAATTATAAAAAGATGTCCTCCAAATGGAAGCCTCCGTGGATAAATGAATTAGTGAATAAAGAAAAAAGAAATTGTCGCAAAGCCGAGCGTATATGGAGGAAAACTAAATTACAAGTTCATTACGAAATTTTTCGAGAACAGCAGAAGAAATATAACACAACCATTAGAGAAGCCAGGCAATCGCATTTTCAGAACTCATCCAAAAAAAAAGCAAAATAATCCTAGAATACTTTTTTCCACCATTGACAGTTTGATAAACCCCCTTCCCAATATCCTAGTAATTTCTTTTCTATCACCAAATGCAACACATTTTCAGCCTACTTCAGAGATAAGGTCATAACAATCAGATCAAATATAACCCACAGGTCATTAAACACTAATGAACCTTCTCCTGCACACAGTGAAAGCACTTTAGACCACTTTACAATAGTGGATCTTGAAATGGTCAGTAAAGTGGTGACTGGATTAAAATCCTCCACCTGTGATCTTGTTTGATCCTATTACCACCGCCTTTTTTTTTAAACTGTTTTTAGCTGTTTATCTGGAGAACTTTTAGATTTGATCAACCATTCTCTGCTCACAGGCACATTCCCAAAATCAATAAAAACTGCCATAGTCAAACCAATCATCAAAAAGAACAATCTGGATTGTCTACTACTTAGTAATTATCGGCCCATATCAAACCTTCCCTTTTCTAGCAACTAAAGTTTTGAAATAAATGCAGTGTAGTAAAAGCAGAATATTTGTACATGTACTTTACATCACTGCCAACTGCGATATACACTGTATATGCATAGTGTAACTAGCTAGCCTCTATCAAAATAGACAACATGCAGGCGTCCATCAAGTGTATTGGATGGGTCCGTCATGATATCGCTCTATCAATGCTGTCATATCTATCATGTACACGTTGGTGTTTCACTTCACGATCCACGCGATAACGGCAGCCCTTCTCCTGCACATACCGTAGTATCAGACGACTGCAGAAATCCCAAGGCCATGAAATAGGCAAGTGAGGACAATCTGTCATGCATTAGCGAGAGCAACCATTTCATTGCAAATGGCATAATTCTCCATGAAGAGCAAGCTAGCTCCCCTTCTGCAGCACTCTGGAAATAGACTGATACTGTATGTGCAGTGCTCCGCTGCATCTGTGTAATGTATTCTATTTTACACTTCAGCATCACAGTTAGGTTGTGTGGTCTTTCTTTTTATATAATCGTCTCGGCAGTGGTGTAAAGTAGCTAGGTACATTCACTCAAGTGCTGTACTTAAGTAGACGTTTGAGGTATTTATACTTTACTTGAGTATTTCCAATACTTTTACTTCTACTCCACTACATTTCAGATCCAAATATTGTACTTTTACTCCACTACAATTATTTGAAAACTTTAGTTACTAGTTACTTTGCAGATATAAATTATAATAATTATTTTAAAACATACACAAACCACTTTAGCCCTATTTTATACCTAGATCTGCTATGTTCAAACATGTTGTGCTTTTTACTTGTTGTTACTTTAAGTACATTTTAATGCCAACACTTTCATACTTTTACTCAAGTACATTTTGAATGATGGACTTTTACTTGTAACAGAGTACATCTACATTGCAGTATTGATACTTTTACGTAAGTAAAGAATGTGAGTACTTTTTCCACCTCTGTGGCGGTCGGGGGGAAACCTCATATGTCAACTTTCCAGGATTCAAGTTGAAAAAAAAAAACAATAGCAGTTCTTCATGCGAGAGCTTGCAGATCTGCTACTTTTGATGCTTTTGTGAGACACTGTCTGTAGTATGGTCAAGCAGGGCGTTCATTTCCGGGGGGAAAAAAACCCCACGAAAAAATAAAAAATATGGAGATAAGAGGTTTTCTGCCCGACAGCAAAAAAACATTTCCTTTGTGGCCGGAATGAAAGGATAGGGGAAACAGAGACAGAGAGTGTGTATTTTTAGTTCGTGCAATTGTGTGATGACAAGGTGGAATCCATTTCTGTGAGATATTCTCTGGACCCTCCTCGCTCTCCATGCTCAATTAATTTGATTCGAGCTGGAAGCATAAATCCTGGATGATTACGCTGCGTTGTGTATGTGTGTGCGTGGGGAGGGGGGGGGGGGGGGGGGGGCAAGGAACATTTTCATCTTCTCAGGACACGAGCACAGCAGGCGATGAGGAAATTAGTTTTGTTGTATTATGCAGATGTTGATGCATTCTGCAAGCTCGTCCGGATTCGGCTGGGGGGGGTGTTAGAGTTAAAAGAAAGATCTGTTTTTCTATCATCATTAATGTGTGGATGATACATTTCGAGGAAAATCCATTTAACAAGAGCTACAAGATCACAAGTTAAGAGTTAAATGCGACCGTAGGTCGCAGTTTACTATCAGAACCGCCACAGCTTGTCCGTGTACGGGTAACGCCTGACACTGTGGTTCCCCTGACACATCACTGTGACGTCACAGGTGACATCACAGTGATGTCAGATACTCAGAGCAGGGATCTCCATATATGGGCATAAACAGGTGACATCACAGTGATGTCAGATACTCAGAGCAGGGATCTCCATATATTGTCATAAACAGGTGACATCACAGTGATGTCAGATACTCAGAGCAGGGATCTCCATTTTGGGCATAAAAGAGATTCTGTTAGGGATCTCCATACAGTATATCTCCCTGTTAGGAGCCACATTAACAGATCCATATTATGGCCAAGACAGATGGCCAAGACAAATGAAGCTACCTCGCTTTTCGCCCTTAGGCGTTTTACTTGTAGATGCTTTTTTTTAAATTATTTTTCTTATTTATTATTATTATTATTATTACCCTTGCATCTGTCCCATCTAGCGCCACCATCAGGCCGATTTTTTAAAAACACATTTTTGCACACTGCTCCTACAGATTTTGGCCTAAAATCACACAAAGCGGTACACAGTATCTCTAAAGTCATGTCATCAACATGGATCTGTCCCATTTCCCATATTCCCTCCTGATTGGCTACCATTGCCTTCTAAAGTTTGTGTATGCGACCTGGCGGTCGCTTATCTCCCGATTTAGGGAGTCTTACTGGTTAATATTATTATATGTGTGTGTGGGGGGGTGGGTGGGCGGGCTTGGCCAGACGTCTGTGAGGTGACCGCTGGCTGCTGGATGAGGCTGCAGATTGTAACGTAGCGCGGTGGACATGTTTCCCAGAGTGCACCTGTCACAGGGGATGATGAAGCTCCCTGACACTCCCTCCCGCTCTCCTTCTCCGTCTTCAGCTCCCTCCCTCCCTCACTTTCTCTCTCTCACTCGCCCTTTTTCTAACCCTCTACCTACAGTAACAGCCACGCACGCACACACACACGCACGCACGCACGCACGCACGCACGCACGCACGCACGCACGCACACACGCACACACACAGTAGTGGACGGGCGGGATGTGTGTGTGTGTGTGTGTGTGTGTGTGTGTGTGTGTGTGTGTGTGTGTGTGTGTGTGTGTGTGTGTGTGTGTGTGTGTGTGTGTGTGTGTGTGTGTGTGTTATCTCAGCATCTCTCTGCCCCTGACCCCAGTGGAGAATCTGTTTATTGAGTCAGGGGATTTCAAGGAGAGAGAGAGAGAGAGAGAGAGAGAGAGAGAGAGAGAGAGAGAGAGAGAGAGAGAGGAGAGAGAGAGAATGTGATAACTCATGGCTCCGTGTCTCTCTCTATCTGCTACCACTCAGACACATTCAGCCACAGTCGACACAGTGCACACATTCCATCTCCCTCGTTTGGTTCAGTGTGTCACACAGACCTTCCCTCCAAAGGGGGCAGGCAAGGCAGGTTGGTGAATCAGTTTTGGAGGCGTGGTAGAGCGAGCATGGGGTGAATCAGGGGGAGAGCGAGCGTGACGCGCGCGCACGCGTGTGTGCGTATGTGTCGACCTGGAATGACACAGAATGAAACGGCATGGCTAAGAAATATATGTACCGTGCTCTAAATATTCACCCGGTGTGGCGTCAGCGTCACCGTGGCTGCAGCCCAGTTCTTATTTCAGCTCCACTCTGCTTAGCAGTTCTTCATTTGCAGCTCATGCTCTCATTTCCAGAGTGAAAGAGGAGAGAGAGAGAGAGAGAGAGAGAGAGAGAGAGAGAGAGAGAGAGAGAGAGAGAGAGAGAGAGAGAGCATGTGTGCAGGGGCGTCACCAGGGGGGGTGGGAAGTGGGACTGAGTTACTAGGGCCCAAGGTGGAGGGGGCCTTAATTATTTTATACTTTAGCTATTGAAAAATAGCAGATATACAAGCTCATACAAGCGAACATTTGAAACTCAAATGTAGTTTCTGGGAGGTCCCTGGAACTAAATATTTTGAGATGGGGGGTCCGTGGCCAAATACATATCATTTTGGGGGTCCTTCACGTGAAAAGGTTTGAAAACCACTGACATAGAAACATAGGTTTTTCAAAAAACCTTAGAAGGATTTGAAATATTGAAAGACTTTTCATGATTTTCCAAAAATAGCAGATCTACAAGCTTGCAGCGCGGCACTTTCAACAGTTAAAGCACAAAATGTGAGTGAATCCTTGTACCCAGGGTCCATCATTGGTGCGACACGCGTGCAGTGGGGGGGAGTTGACAGGGTCTGTGATGTGCTTGGTCTTCAAGCTAGTTGCATTCCCTGATCCGCCAAGCCTTGATGGATCAGGGAATGCAACTAGATGTGGCCCAAATGTTTTGATCATAGCAACTGCAATGTTAATGTGACTCTGAGAGCGTACAATTTTTACATTTGTACACTCTCATCAGTCACAAATGGGTGTATTATCACTGAGGATTTTGCTGTACCACCGTCAGTAGCATATGTCACGCTCTACCTATCACCTCAGTCAAGCAGTCACGGATGCTTGGATCTCATTCATAAATCAATCTGTTCTCTGTATACTACTATTTTTGGCTAGACTTTTTAAATCAATCCATGATTTAAAATGCTCTAAAAAACCTTGATAATGCAACTTTGAGGAAAGAAGAAATGGCAATTAAGGCACATTTCGAGTCTCTGCAAGTTGTTTTTCAGAACTTACTGAAATGAATCGAGCACTGCGATAGCCTAGTAGTTCAGACAGTCACGGCAATGAGTCACCCTTCAATCTCATTAACAAGCAAACACACACGCCCTCAATCCTAATGGTTTATTCTAGGCAGTCTTCAAAAAAAAAAAAAAAAAAAAATAGAACGCTGTTCACTCGTCGCACTACAAGCTCTATTCTTTATAAATGAATGTCCTACTTGATCTTACTATAACGTCTAGGGATGGGACGATAAGTGATATTATCGTTTATTGTGATAAAAAAAACACTCACGATAATCGTATCGTGGAGATTTAATTTATCGCGATATCGTTCTCCGTCATGCACTGGGATCAATTCACCTTTTATTTGCCGAGCAGCATATCCGGTACCACTTAAACCCTCTAGAATTGGTCAAAGGTATTCATAATATACATACTTGATACAGTCTTTTTTTCACCCTCTTTCAAATGTCTTTGTTGCGCCGCATTCTGAGCTTGTAGATCGGCTATTTTTGTTTGTGGGCAAATTTTCCGCCCCAGGATAATGGATTTTGGTTAGCGTGATGATATCGTAAATCGCGATTTCACTGTCACGATAATCGTGATATGACATTTTCATATCGTCCCAAGCATCTAAAGCAGCAGATCTGCAAGCTCGAAAGCTCAAGCTTGTCTATCTGCTACTTTTGCAGTTTCATTCTTATTTGAATCCTGAAAAGTAACAGTTTTGGACATACTGTATATGAGGTTCCCACCCGACAGAGACGATATGTAGGTACAGTATACGTTGGTTTTATGGATTTAACTTAAGTTATGCCCTTGAAGGCTTCAATGTTATGTTCATGTAATAACTCTGTATCTTAGGCGCTGCTTCAGGGGAGTGGTTGTGATCTCAGATTCTAGTGGCATGCTTGCACAGATAAATCTGTGGTATCACGGCAGAGCACAGTGTCACACCGCCAAATTTAATGCAACATCATTGCAATACATGGTTTATCTTGACAAAAGTGTCTGACTGAAATGGCATCCAATGGCTTCCTCCAAAATCACACCAACCATCTGGTTGAGCACCAGGGGAGCAGGGAGAGTGCAGCACACTTCCTCATTTCCTCAAAGACTTACAACAGGGTTCCCACACATTTTTACCAATGAATTTCCTAAACTTTTCCAGAATATTTAACCCAATGTCCAGGACTATATAACAATAATCCAGCGCAATAACGAGCTGTTTACTCCTATGTGCAATGCCTGAAAGACAGGCAGTGTAGCAAAAATAAAGCGTGCACGCTGCGAACGCTGGCGCGCATGCGGATCATGTACAATGGACACGTTCGTGCCCACGTCAGAAGGTAAGAAAATCGTGGCTGGGAACCCTCAAAGTCAATTTATGGTGCCAGTAATGACTTAACAAAATCAATAACCAAAAACAATGCATAGTTATCTTTTCCAGGACCTTACAGGACCCTTGATCAATTCCAAAACCTTTCCAGTATTGGAAAAAGATTTTTCTAATTTCAAAATATTTCCAGGAATTTCATGACCATGGGAACCCTGTTACAAGCTCTCATGAAACCTCAAGTCACCCTAGTCTTTTATATTCTAATGCAGTGGGACTAAAACATTTCCATGTCAAGGACCCCCAAATTAGTATGTATTTGGCCACTGACCCCCATAAGAAAACATTCTGTGCCAGGGACCCCCATAACATCAAACTATTAATTTACATACCCTCATATACTGTGCACACCCCCGGGCAAGGCAAAACATTTGACTTTTTACTTCCTTACAATTATTTGACAGATTTAGTTTCTTTGCAGATTCATTATTAATACAGATCCATAACCACTATAGCGCTACACGGTATCTTATACTTCGGATATTTGAAAATAGCCTCTCTATTGGCTCAAGGTAAATTAAACCAAACCTGAAGCAGCCCCACCTGCAGAGGGATCATGTTTGTGTTTTGTTGCCTCCGGCCACAATCCTGGCACTCCAGCAAGTGGAGCTACTGTACGTCTAGACTTGATTAGGCCCTTCTAATGATGGTGTCTCAGTGCTGCTGGCAGGGTGCTGCCGGGCTCAACACTGACTTCACTGCAGCTCCACCGCTATACTGTTCCTGTTGATGGGAATCAACAGGGACTATAGAGGATGCTTTGTTAAGTACACTCACTCTGTCAAATTCCAAGGACAGTTAGAGGAGCACTTTAATCAGTGGTGAAAACAAACACAGCAAGGGAGGGAGGGAAAAAAATACCTCAAGGACCCTCTCACATGCTTTGGTCTTTGATTCAGTATGAATTAGCAGGCAAGCCGCTGCACAGCTGTGGTGCACGCCTGACCGCATCAGACCGAACAGTTAGCCAATGACAAGTTCAGAGGGATGTTCGAAAGTATAAAGAGTGTGAGAAACAAGGGTTGTGGGGGCTTTGAAGGAAGGCAGGCAGAGGGCAGGGCCACGTGCCTCTGCGTTGTTACGGCAGTGATCCTCAAAGTGGGGTGCAGTTGTCCTTCCTGTAAAAATAACTTAATGTCGCATTAAAATCAGTTTAACCACTTCAACCCTATTTTATACATTGGTCACATCGTGAAGCGTTAGATCTGCTAATTACATAACAGAAACACAGAAATTAGGAATCATTTGGGGGGGGGGGGGGGATAAAAAAAGTGGGGCATTGTCCAGGAAGTGACCCAGCTCAGCCTCTCATGTCTCTGTCTCTCACTTCGAGAGCATGTCACCAAATCGCCCGAAGCTCTAACACTCACTGGAAATCACGCAATACACTGGAGATACCCCACACTGCACCCAATTCACCAGCCATGACGATACCTCACATTGCACCAACAGAATCGCCACTATGCCCCACCCACCCCCCAAGTAATGAACGTGGAGAGAAAACTAATAGCTTTGTGGAGGAGAGGAAAACATGAAGAAATAGCACAAGTCTATCAATGAAATGACTGAGGCTGAGCGTGTTCGGTTGAATTAAGAGAATCCAATGGCCTTACCCTGCACCCCCCGCCTCGCGCTGGATATCATCAACACTAAATACGGCGATAGCAGATAAAGGGAGGAAATCCAATAAGCTATAAAATGGCTGAAAAATATAGCCGCTGGCTGTCAATGACCGCGTTTATAGCAGGGGAGGTTTGTCCTCGGAATGATTCTCCACTGTCCCAAAAGGAGTCTCCCCGTAAAGCACATCGCTTGGGCTTTTTGGGCTCGGTTTAATTCATGACAGCTCTCTTGGATGAATGTTATTTCTAAATTGAATCTCCGTGACAGATTTAAAAAATAATCTTGCATTGTTCTTGGCTGTTGAGAGTGTGCGGCGCCTACCGGAAAGTCAGACATTTATTGTTCCCGGCAGTCCTGAAGCGTGAAACACTTGTGACAGAAATTCAGATACATTATCACGTGTGGGAGGGGGCTGAATGACGATGTGGTCATGAGTGTCAGCGGCTGCTTTTCTCCATTTGTAATTTTCTTCTTAATACCCTTCAAGAGGCTGTGCCTCAGGGGGCTTTCTATTCCTTGTTGCCCAGGCAAGTTTTGTTTTGTTTAGGTTTTGTCATTTATTTATCTTGTTCTTTTTTATCTGTCCTTTCTTTCTTTTTCTTTTGAGGGGAGGGTAGAGTAAAGAACTATCCGAAATTAACTCCATCCCGCAGGTTGTTTATCAAGCCAAGCAACGGGAAATAAAGTTATCTGTTTGAAAGGTAGAAAAGTTACGTTTCTGTGGCCGTGCAGAACAAATATTTTTGTACTGGGCGGCAGGTTTAATGCCCAGCAATATACCACCTACTGTAAATGTCAAGACAGCTGACTATTTCACTTTATGGCTTTGATACCTTACCTACAGTAGCCTCTGTAAAAGTACACTTTACTATATAATCTTAACTCATTCCCCGCCTCCCCCGATAGTCCCGAGAAAATCCCAATGTCGTTCCCCGCCAGGCCCGATAGTCCCGAGAATTTGCTTTTATATAATGTAATGTTTAATTACATTCTTCCACAGCCCGTCACAAAGTCTGAGCCTTTTATCTTAAAGGGAACCTAAAATATCACACATCAAAGTAAGTGTGTTTGAAAAAAATACTGTAATAATGTATAAATTGCAATACAAATGTATAAATCTCCCCATAACCCACAGTGAACTGGCAAAAGACGCATTTGAGCTCAAAAGGCTGGCTGCCGGAAAAAAAAAGAGAAGAAAAAAAAGTGTGAGAACAGCTGTGTGTGTGTGTGTGTGTGTGTGTGTGTGTGTGTGTGTGTGTGTGTGTGTGTGTGTGTGTGTGTGTGTGTGTGTGTGTGTGTGTGTGTGTGTGCTTCCCTCCAGGACCACTATATCTCTGTTTCAGTGGTCCCTGTGGCTGTTGGACCCCCTGATGGTGTTCAGTCCCATAAAAAAACAGTGCTATCAGTGAGATCTGCCTCTCTCTCTCTCTCTCTCTCTCAAGACACAAAACACACAATTATCGCCAATTCGCCATATAAATGCTTCTAAAACGTACCTGATAATGATGATGGTTGATTTGAATCCACACCCTGGGTTATAATCCATATATCCAGGCTATAATATTAGTTTTGTAATGGTATTTAGTCCACAAACAAGCCATGATCGCCTTTGCAAAGGTGGGGGTCCCTGGTCGCCTTTCTAACGGAACCAATAAGGGGTCCGCGGGTCCAACGCTTCGCCGACCTCCCAGAGCAGTGCGGAGTTACATAACATTGTAAAATCAATCAATAAGCCGATCATTTGTTACATAAAGTTCACATGATCCAGTTGCAGGGACAAGTGGTCCCTGTCGATGGGGTCTCACAAAGGGGGTCCCCTGGTCTCCAGCCAACACTTAGGGAACCAGGTGGGCGTGGGGGTCCCTGGCCCACGCTCCACCAAAACAAGCATCAACTACAGCCAACAAGCGATCGATCAACTACAGCCTCGCCTCGTTAGCAAACTGCGTCTGCCCTGCTCTAGCCAGGGCAGTGCAGAGGATTTTTTAGGGGCAGGGGGAGACATTTTCTAACATGTGCTAGAATGTGAAAATAGCAGATCTACAAGCTCTACAAGCTCTCAAAGTGTCGCAGAGCGACGTGTTGAGAGATTGCTGATCACCTTGTTGAACAAATGTCATAGCAATCCATTCTAGAGGTGTATTCTAGAAGTGTTATTGCGACCGTCAGGGAGCAGTTTACTATGAAAACCTCCACCGGCCGTCCGTCGGTCGGTCACACGTCACACGTCACACCTTTGCCCTGCTCATATCTCCGCATCAGTATATAGGGCTTGTTTGTTTATTGTATGACATCACGCCACATCATCAGCTGTGGACTCTGTGATGTCATCGTATCGCATCAGTATATAGGGCTTGTTTGTTTATTGTATGACATCACGCCACATCATCAGCTGTGGACTCTGTGATGTCATCGTATCTCCATATATGGCCATCTCCGTATATGGAGATATAAGTCGTCCATGCCCAAGTATGGGCTGGTGAGGTCAGACTTTGTGTGATGCGTAGGTTATCTCAATATATGGAGATTCAACATTCCAGGCAATGCTCTCTTCCCTGGTGAGAATTGCCCCTTTATATAGGGCTTGTTTGTGTATTGTATGACATCACGCCACATCATCAGCTGTGGACTCTGTGATGTCATCGTATCTCCATATATGGCCATCTCCGTATATGGAGATATAAGTCGTCCATGCCCAAGTATGGGCTGGTGAGGTCAGACTTTGTGTGATGCGTAGGTTATCTCCATATATGGAGATTCAACATTCCAGGTGTAACTATGGCTACCCGTATGACGTGAGAGGTGGAGGTTGTGATATTTGTGGAGATAAGCGACCAACGGTCGCTTATCTCCCGATTAGGGAGTCTTACTGGTTGTAAAGACTCATGCCCCCTTTGATGTCAATGTGTGTGTGTGCACCTGTAGGCCTACAGAGCGCAACTAGCATTTACACACAGAAACAGAGAGACAGCGCCCCCAAGTGACTTGTAGCAGACTTGTAGAATACTGTAGCAGTAATAGTATATCAATGTGAACTTGCTGTTTTTGGTCAGACATAGCATATAAAAATATTTTTCTCTGCATTTTTCTAAACAGAAAATTCTAAAAATAATTCCTATTACATAATTACATTAGTACACTTATCTGATAAGTGCCTGACGCCATAAATACAAATATCAACTGAGTTATTCGCTCGAAAAGCCATCAATCACAAAAAGGTCAATATCTCCAGTTCTTTCAATTATAGCTGGATTTTGGTCAAAAATGGCTATTTTGAGATGGCTGCAACTATAGAAAAAAAAGCTTTTTATTTATTTATTTTATTTTTCGGTGAGACTAGAGTTTGTCCTGTTTCATTTGAGGTTCTGTATGACATTGTCGAAAAAATACAGAATTTAGGAAAAATGTCAATATAAAAAAAATATATCAATTTTTTTATTAAACAAAATGGCAGGAGAGCCATACAGTCAATGTTAAAATGGCGGCCAATGTATTAATATCAAACTAACACACTTTTTGGTCAGATCAGCCATCATGAATACGTACATGTACATATAAAATGATAAATGAATGCAATATCACGTATATATAGCACCTATATAACCCATTTCTCTGGCAAGTTGTAACTTGTTTTTTTGTATCGGTTTTCATGCTTTGTGTAGTTACTGCACTTTTTGGAGAAGTATACAGCAGTACTCATGCATATAGTCACAGTCTGGCAGAGACTCCATATATATATGTATATCCATATTTCAAGGTTTATTATATATTTTATTATTATTTTGTGAATGAATTTTCTACTTTGTCACACTACCAGTCAGACGCAAAAGTACAAACAATTGTCCGTATACAGTACAAGCTCACAACGCACTGCATACATCTTTCTTTTACATTTATTCTTGTATTTCTTTTTAAGTGAAAGTGGTTGAGTGTCTTTAGCTTTCATACATTTTGAACCGATGAAACGTGTTACCAAGAGCTTGTGACTACATAATAACAATAACTACACCAGTAAGACTCCCTAATCGGGAGATAAGCGACCGTCAGGTCACAGTATACATAAGAGGCCTGTAAGTGGCATTGGTTCCATCCACAAGTTTGTACGACAAACGGTTGATGAGTAAAGCCAAATAAAGTTTGGGCTAATCAGAGGAGGGGGCGGGGCTAAGTTAAACCAATTAAGGTGAAGGACTCTTAATCAAGTCAATTGACACCATCCACAAGTTTGTATGACAAACGGTTGATGAGTAAAGCCAAATAAAGTTTTGGCCAATGAGGGGAGGGGGCGGGGCAAAGTTAAACCAATGAAGGTGAAGGACTGTTGGAGCAGCAGGAGTCGGTGTTGGCTGCGGTGGCAGGGGGTCCCTGGGGGTCCGTCGAGGTCCGGGGGTCCTGAAGGTTGTGATTTGGCAGGCAATTTCACATGAATAGGGGCAACGATGGCGGAGATATGAGTAGGGGCTGTAGGGCAAAAGTATGACATGACGTGCCAGACAAACTGACGGGCGGACAGACAGCCGGTGGAGGTTTTGATAGTAACTGCGACCTGACGGTCGCAATAAATCCACAGATAATTTTTTCATTTTCCTGAACAGTAACCGTTTTGGACATACAAGGTTTCTACCCAGGGGCGTCACAAGGGGGGGAAAAGTGGGTCTGAGTTACTAGGGCCCAAGGTGGAGGGGCCTTCATTATTTTATACTTTGAAAAAAGCAGATATACAAGCTCACAGCTCAGAGCTTGTAGATCTGCTATTTTTGAAAAGTCGTGAAAATGTGTGCAAATCTTTGAATATATGTATTTTTTAAGGGAACATTTGTAACTCAAATTTTGCTTCTGGGGGGGGGGGGGGGGGGGGGGTCCCTGGAACAAAAGATTTTGAGATGGGGGTCCGTGGCCAAATACATGATGACACACAAACAAAATAGCAGATCTACAAGCTTGCAGCGCGGCACTCGGTGCCGTGCTGTGAGCTTGTATATCTGCTATTTTTCAATAGTTAAAGCACAAAATAATGCGTAATAATGCGTTCATGGGGGGCCCGCAGTGAATTCTTGTACCTACGGCCCAGAATTTGGTGCGACACCCCTGTTTCTACCCAACAGTTGACGATATGCTCTCTGCATGATTGAAGAAGGTGTCCATGCATGATATGGGGCTTCATTTCACCTTGACCTGTTTTGCAAATGCAGACACAGATTTCGATATGCCAGTTGTTGAACAAAGTTGAAGGGCTGTGAGAGTTCTGGCTTTCCAGCAAACTTTGTTATTCCTCAAGGATATTCAGTGGTGTCCTGGAGTCAGAGATCAATAATGTATCTTCTGCCTCCACTAGCTCCACTAAAAAAAAAAGAACATCTTTGTGAATTGAAAAGTAGGATTTATTGATCTCGGGTATCCTTTTTTCAAATGTTAAAGGGAGTGAAAGCAGGTTTAAATTCATCACTCATAATACTGCAACTGCTGCAAAGGGCAGAGCAGGAGGCTGATCAATGACAATGGTTATGGTGCTGTATAGCGCTTATGTGCTTATGTTCTATATACATTGAGGGGGAAGTGTGACCTTCAGCCATTAAGGTAATAACCGCTTAAGCCCTATAGAGATTTTTCCTTCCCATCGGTCGATACCAAGTACCGATCCGATGTCAATGCGTAATAAAAAACAAAATCTAGGAATAAATAACAATTCCTGTGCAGCCACAAGTTACTGTGTAAATAGTACAGTAAGAGGATAAGCAGTGCAACATCAACTGAAGTAAAAACAATTGTTTACCGTGAAGGAAATTGCATGTGGTCATGGTACCGATTGGTATTGACAAGCATACTTGCCGATATCGATACCGCTGTTTTAAGCAATATTGGCAGATTTTCCGATACCGCATCGGAACAATGTTATACAGGAACACAATGGAAACAAGCCCTTAGGGCTTTTTGTGTTATCCTTTTAGCATCATTGTATAATCGACGAACCGCTGTAATATTTTCAAGACACCAGCCAATGCTTTGTTGTACAATGGCCGGGCGTCATGCGCTAATAGCCGATGTACAAGCTCACAACGGGTCACATTTACTAGGGAAAAAATAAACT
Organism: Nannobrachium achirus; assembly: GCF_963921795.1. Lineage (NCBI taxonomy): Eukaryota > Metazoa > Chordata > Actinopteri > Myctophiformes > Myctophidae > Nannobrachium > Nannobrachium achirus. The sequence continues at coordinate 32,672,511 of NC_137816.1, read as the reverse complement.
GCAAATGAATTACACTGCAGCAACAGGGATGGTTTTAAAAATAGAGTGGACCTTTGGATGGTTTGCTCACTCTCTATCTTAGCCTTAACTCATACATATGTATGGTGCTGAAAGCAGGCAGGCAGGCAGACGGACAGGCAAGCAGCAGTGGGTAGAGAACAGTGTGGGCTATGTTTTGCACAGTGTATATCTAATTGCCAGACCACCAACAGTTATGGGCAGATTCACATCCAACACAGTGTTTATGGCCTCCTGCCCCTTCGTGCGGGAAAAAGAGGTCATAGTCGACCTCTTTCACAACGTGGCAGTCGTGCAGAGACAGCCTGGAATGAATTTCAGAGGGCATACAGCTCTTGTTCTCACCCCTGTACACACAGAAAAATAACCATTCTCCATATAGGCTATATGGTTCCACATACTGTAGCCCTCTACTAAAGAATTGTATATACTGTATAGGCCTATACCTGGCACGGAACACTATATGAGCATGAAAGAGAGCCGGACAGACAGAGATAAGAGATCTCCATATAATGTATTGGCATGAAAGGGACAGACAGAGGATACAACGGGAATTGCACAACTGGACATCAATGGTGACTATTCTGCTGAACAGGCACAGGGTCTAGTTGCGACCGTAGGTCGCAGATTAGTATGTGAACGGTCAAAGCTTGTCTGTATGTATCTCTGTCTGTCTGTCTGTCACGCGTGACACTGTGGTTCTATGGGTTTGTCGCTCTGACATCATGCTCTGATGTCACTGTGATGTCACACTAACAGAATCCCTTTTATGCCCATATATGGAGATCCCTGATGTCATCAATATTAAGGACATATCTAACAGGACTTCATATGGGAATGCCCATATATGGAGGCCACACCGGCCACATACCACACTAACAGAATCCGTATATGGCCAAGACAGATGGCCAAGACAGCCCATATCTGTGTGGCTGGTTCTACAGACAGGGATCTCAATGGGTATAATATATATGTATGTATAATATATATGTCAGATGTGATACACCACTGGCCAGATGGTCAAGAATTGCTTTGAGGAGTCTTACTAGTATGTGTGTATATATATATATATATATATATATATATAGAACAATTCAAAATGGTTCAGCAAGGGGTCCCATTGGGAAGTTCTTCTCGCACACTCAGAGCCAAGGAACGCAGTTAAAAAGCCTTTATTAGACAAAAAAATAAAAAGCCATTAAAGCCGACCGGTTTCGACAAGAGGTGTCTTCTTCAGGGCGTGGCTATCGCCATATAGCTCTTGTCGAATCCTATATTAACTTCTACTAGCACCTCAACACGACAAGACTGGAGATACCACACATGCTGAACTCAGAAGCACTCGGCTCACCTTGGTTCATAATTCAAAATGGTTCTTTAAAGAACCTTGGTCTCTTTCTGGAGAACAGTCTGCAATTTAATTTTTCTGTGTGAGGTCGACCTCTTTTGCAGTGGCAATCATGCAGAGACAGCTTGAAATGAATTTCAGAGGGCACGTCCCTCTTTGAACACCCTGTTTTTTCTCATGGTACAACGATTCACAGTATAGGGATGGGACCATGTGGAAATGTCAAGTCACGATTATTGTGACCAAAGAGATTGTGATTTACGATATTATCACGACGATCAAAAATATCGGTAACACTTTCTATGAAGCCCACATTTATAATGCATTATGAGGGCATTCATAATGCATTATAATGCATTAATAATGCTTCATAACTACACTCATAAACACACATAATGCTTTATGATGCACTATATCAACAGTCATACAACATTATAATGACACTTATAATAAATTATAATGACTTAAGTCCAAGTGTTCTATGGATGCTCTTGAATACTTCTGAAGACCACATCTATAATGCATTATGAGGACACTCATAGTGCATTATAATGTACTCTTGCTTGTAATACATTATGATTACCTATACACACAACTCAAGTCAACTGTAGTAACGACTCATAGTATGTTATAATAGCCCATAATAACCCTCATAATGCATTATAAATGTGGGCTTCATAGAAAGTGTTACCATACATCCATTATCCTGGGCGGAGGATTTTTGCCAAAAAATAGCAGATCTACAAGCTCACAACACAACACACCGCAACGCATCCCATCCCTAATTCAGAGCCAAAGTCATGTCCATGCAGTCAGATAATGGTGTTGCCTCCTCCAGGTGTTTGGAGGGGTTGCAGCTGGTCAAGCAGAGAAGAGAGACTGCTTGACAGTGTGCACATTCCCACAGGTGCAGCGCTCTGATGGTGCCACTAAATCTTCACAGGAGAGGTGGCAAAGAAAGCTGCAGATTCTTTTTTTCTATCCTTCTTGCCACTAGCATCAATTAATGGTGCGAGGCAGCCTTGTGTGAGAGCTTCACATTCACTACGTTATGTGCAAACGTCACACTGCCTCCTGTCTGTGTCAAAGTAGAGTATCGTCAAAAGCCTTTTAAACCGTAATGACTTGCACGTCTCTCACCATTATTACATTTTCCTCTCTCCGGGGCCACACCTCTCCACTGATGAACAACACACCATCAGCGTGCATTAAAAATCAAACACTCATGTCATGAGAAAATAGCACCAAAAGCAGTGCCCCACATACAGAGCCCCTCAGAAAAACTAGTTGTCTTTAGTTATATGTTCCTGTTCAACTCAATAGAGATCAAATGCCGATAGATTGGCTAAAGAAGCGCGTTGAAACATGTAGATGCCCAATCCATTTCTTAAAGGCTTTTTCACATTAGCAAAGCAGTGTTCCTTGATATTTTTGGGGCTATGACTTATTGATCACAAAGCAAGGTACAAGTCTAATCTCTCTCTCTCTCTCTCTCTCTCTCTCTCTCTCTCTCTCTCTCTCTCTCTCTCTCTCTCTCTCTCTCTCTCTCTCTCTCTCTCTCTCTCTCTCTCTCTCTCTCTCTCTCTCTCTCTCTGGCCCTGTAAGAAGAATATTATTAGTTTTATTTTTTAAGAAATTGGTGTTGGGGGAGAATCAGGGCAGGTTAAAACATTGGTAGCCTTGCTGTTTGTACAAAGCACAGTGGGACCGGGCTCCCAACCAGGAAGAGATAGCACATTAGCCTAAGCAACGTGGTGCGATAAGTAGTAAGATGAGGCTGTAATTTACATAGCAAATGTGAAAAAGATAATATTGCTGCTCACAGGCTTGTTAGGGATCTTTTTAATTGATTGGGGAATGTGAGCATGTTACAGAATACATAATTCCCCGTGGAGAAGTGTGCAAAGCAGCAACCCTAAACTACCGCACGTCTCCACTCACAGTCGTCATTTCACCACGATTAGAATAGTGCAGAGACTAAAATGGAGGCTGCATGTGGATTGCTTAACTCTCTTTATGCGTCCAAAAGTGTATCCTCTCTCAAAGCTCAATTAGCATGTCCTCAATTTCAGACATAGCATACTTCATAGACTAAATGTAGACCAAAGCTATTTTTGTGTTATAAATGACACTGCAAAATGGGGCTGGCTGAGGGAGCACATCAAATGGATTGGGTGCTTGTGTAACCACTTAAGCCCTATAGAGTCGGAATGTGCAAAGATTTAAAGAAGAAAATGTATTAAATCGGTGGTTCTCAAACATTCCAATTTCCAACTCCATGAGTGTATAAATGGAACCCCACTTGGTTCGAGATACAGACCTGTAAGGGTCCATTTGGACCCAACTTTAGAACCACTGCTCTAAATAATTTAGAAAAATATATATACAGATGTGCCATTTCAAAACATCACACGTTCTGCCATTGGCAAGACGGTCGATTTTCAGGGGATTTGCAGAAATTGTAGATTGTAGATCAGCTATTTTAGCTATTTCTGCAAAAATAAGCTCTGTTCTCCATAAAAATTAGAAAAGCAAAACAGGGAAAGAAAGCGGTGGGAAAAATGCATTTGCAGGACATTTGCAGGAAAAGAGCAGTAAAGAGCAATTGTAGAAAATAGTCACCTACAATGACATGCCAAAAATAGGGGCGTCAGAGTGAAAGTTGTAAAAAGACACTATGCTCCTGAAATCCCAGATGGATTTTAAAACGGGGGGGGAAAAAACAAGGTTTCTCAAAATATATAGGTGAACAGCTGGATACACAACTCATTCATGCTCCTTTGTGGAGTTCTGTGCACCTTGGTTGAATATTCTTGGGCTGACAGGCCGCCCTGGCTAGTCGGCTCCTGGGTGCAGATGCAGAAAATGACAGGTGTTAAAGAGGCAGACCTCCTTTTTTATTGTCACGCATCTGTGACTGACTCGCAACCATAGAATTACGGACTGAACCGCTGACCCTCTCGCTTACGCGCCCAGAAGAAGAAGTCGCTCCCTTTACCCCTGGCCCTGTGCGCGTGGCTTCAGCTTTGAGAGATATGGCTGTCTGCAGGCAATGAGATAAGCGTTCCTTCTCTCCAGGGGTGTCGCACCAAATTCTGGGCCCTGGGTGCAAGGATTCACTGCGGGTCCCCCATGAATGTTCTTCATAAGGGGAGGGGGTTTAACCCATTTAGACTGGGGACGCATTATTACGCATTATTTTGTGCTTTAACTATTGAAAAATAGCAGATATACTGTGCAAGCTCACAGCGCGCGCTGCTAGCCTGTAGATCTGCTATTTTTGAAAAATCTTGAAAATTTGTCTTTGAATATTTCAAATCCTTCTAAGGTTTTTTTTTTTTTTTTAAACTGTTTCTATGTCAGTGGTGCTCAATGTGAAGGACCCCCAAAATGAGTTGTATTTGGCCACGGACCCCCATCTCAAAACATTTAGTTCCAGGGACCCCCCCAGAAGCAAAATTTGAGTTACAAATGTTCGCTTAAAAAATACATATATTCAAAGAATTGCACACATTTTCACAACTTTTCAAAAATAGCAGATCTACAAGCTTGCAGTGTGGCACTTGGTGCCGCGCTGTGAGCTTGTAGATCTGCTATTTTTCAATAGCTAAAGTATAAAATAATTAAGAACCCCTCCACCTTGGGCCCTAGTAACCCAGTCCCACTCCCCCCCCCCCCCCCCCACCCCCCCTTGTGACGCCCCTGATTCCTTCTCTCCTTCTCTCTCTCTCTCTCTCTCTCTCTCCCTCCTGTCTGCTCCCTCCCCATGGACACACATGCAGATGCCTATATATAGGTGGTGGCTGACGCCGGATGGACACACTGTCCCCGTGTCCTATTTGTATTGTGCTGACAAAAGCCTCCCTCCCTCCCTGCCCCACCCACCCACCCAAAACACAACAATGGATGACCCTCCGTGTGTCTTCACCGTTGTCACCTGACTCCCAAAGTTCCTGTTGGTGGCCAGAGCACTCCATCATCACGCTGCCCTCTCCACGTCCGTGTGCCCGCCACCAACCGCTGACGTATATCGCTGTCGTCGGGAAGAAGCCTCTCATCGCTAGGGCTGTCACGATATGACATTTTACATGACGATTAATTGTCACTCAAATAATTGGCGATTAGCGATTTAATTGTGTTTTTGTCGTTGATAATTACATTTCTGTTTGGCTTTTAGGCTTTGAAGTTGTACATGGTAGATATGACACATAACCTAAATATACAAAGAAATGACTGACATATTTGACAACTTACTACTTAAAAAATAATAGCCGATCTACAAGCTCACAACGCGTCGCGATGCGACGCGTTGTGAGCTTGTAGATCTGCTATTTCCTCTATTTTTGACTTTCTTAAAAATATATGAACATTTTTCAACATGGAAACGATTATGACGATTATGAAAAATAATCACGATTATGTCCAAAAATCACGATTAGACGATTATGTAATAATTGTGACAGCCCTACTCATCGCCATGTTTTAACCTTTTGTGTTTTTGTTTTTTTTCATAAATTAACGCCATACTTGACCATACTACCCAGCAAGCACGTCAGGACCTGGACCAATCAGTGACGTCTCGATTGGGGCCAGATCACAGCCCATATGGAGATGATCTTGACGTCATTACCAGGACATCATATGGACTTTTATGTTTGACAGGATTATTGTTATTGTTTGTAATGCTAGTTGAAATATGAGCACACGGTTATATTCTGGGACATATCTAACTAGTTATGATATTTATCTGGCCTAGTATATCACTTGATTTCAACCAACATAAATCCCGGTAATGACGTTAAGATCATCCCCATCTGGCCCCAATCCTGACCGTGCTTGCTGGATACAGCATCACACAAAAGAATCAAAAGTAGCAGCTCCTCGAAATGCGTCTCGAAATGTTGCGCAAAGCGACGCGTTTTGAGCTTGTTGATCTGCTACAGTACTCAGCTTTTTTTTAATTTGAATCCTGAAGAGTAAAGGTTTTGAACATGTGAGGTACTGTATGAGATATACTGTACATATCGTTATGTAATCCTTGTATGTCCAACATCTTTGGAGATATGGAAGAAAGAACCTGTGTTCTAATTTCATACTTTTCACTGGTTCAATATTTATAAAACCCAGTGACACACTTAACCACATTCACTTGTACTTTCCAAATGTTTCCAACATAACAAAACTTTACAGATTTATAAGCTTGTAGATTGGCTATTTGGGCAATTTTCTATCTATCTATCTATCTATCTATCTATCTATCTATCTATACCATATATTAACCCATTTAGGCCTAGAATTATTTAATGCTTTAGCTATTGAAAAATAGCAGATACCGTATACAAGCTCACAGCGCGGCACCGAGTACCGTGCTGCAAGCCTGTAGATCTGCTATTTTTGAAAAAATTTGAAAATGTGTGAAAATCTTTGAATATATATATATTTTTATAGCGATCTTTTCTAACTTAAATTTCGCTTCTGTGGGTCCCAGCTGGAACTAAATATTTTGAGATGGGGGGGTCCGTGGCCAAATAGATATCATTTTGGGGGTCCTTGACATGAAAAGGTTTGAGCCCCACTGACATACAAACATAGGTTTTTCAAAAAACCTTAGAAGGATTTAGAAGACATCAAAATAATCAAAGACCTGCACACATTTTCATGATGTTTCAAAAATAGCAGATCTACAAGCTCGCAGCGCGGCACTTCTATTTTTTATAGTTAAATCATACAGTATATAATAATATATATACACTATACTGTGTTTCATCACACCCCCATCCCCTGCAGCTCTTAACCAAACGAGGACATTACTTTAAATGTTGCGGGGGCCAATTAGTCCTGAAGTTTCCCTTTTGGTCGAGTGACATGATGTTAGCGTGACTGATGTTGAAACTGAAAGCTAGGGGTCAAAGGCTATGAGTTACGGGGTGGGCGTGGGAGAGATGTCACTGTAGTCCCGATGCCCCCCGGAGACCGCCATCGTTCAACAGGCTCCAACATCTGTCCACACCCCCCCTCTAATCACGGCGTATTGATTAACGACTCGGTCACGCCTGAGATATACTTTGCCGTGCAACGGTGACCAGGGGCGTCACAAGGGGTAGGAAAGTGGGACTGAGTTACTGGGGCCCAAGGTGGAGGGGCCCTAATAACTTTATCTATTGAAAAATAGCAGATATACAAGCTCACAGCGCGGCACCGAGTGCCGCGCTGCGAGCTTGTAGATCTGCTATTTTTGAAAAGTTGTGAAAATGTGTGAAAATCTTTGAATATATGTATTTTTTAAGCGAACATTTCTAACTCAAATTTTGCTTCTGGGGGGGTCCCTGGAACTAAATATTTTGAGATTGGGGTCCGTGGCCAAACACATATCATCTTGGGGGTCCTTGACATAGGTTTCTTGCACACATTTTCCTGATTTTTCAAAAATAGCAGATCTACAAGCTCGCAGCGCGGCACTCGGTGCCGCGCTGTGAGCTTGTATATCTGCTATTTTTCAATAGTTAACATTCATGGGGGGCCCGCAGTGAATCCTTGTACCCGGGGCCCAGAATTTGGTGTGACGCCCCTGACGGTGACAGGAGGACGGCCGTAGCTGAGTGGGTAGAGCAGTGGTTCCCAAAGCGCTTCCAGGGGGTCCACGGCAAAATGAGGAGCAGTTTCACTCTCTCGTCCGGTGGTTCTCAACCTTTTCAGGCCGCGACCCTCAAAATAATCATATTTCAATTGGGGACCCCCCACCCCGACAAGCACTTGGAATTGTAGGAGTTGGCATTACATTAGTTTGACTCCAACTGTTCCATTGTGAAAATAGCATGTAGATCTGCTATTTTCACAATTTTGGACTCTATTATTTGACTATTTTGGCCCATTTTTGACCAGAGGTACTACAAAGGTCTAAAAAGTCCTTAATTTGTCAATTTAGAAATATGCAGATACCATGTATACACCTATACTGTATGCTAGTCTGCTTACTGTTGAGGGAGAAAACAATGTTACAACATTATACTAACCATCTGGGGGACTCCCCAAAATAATTTGGGGGTCCCGACCCACAGGTTGATGCGAGAGTGCAGACTAGCCAACATCAACTCGGGACTCTTGAATCGCTGCCCTCTACACTCTCCTGTCTAGTATCAGATTCATTTTAATAAAAATCTAAAATGTTTTAAGACTGTAAGTATAAATATGCAATTTTCTTTTTCTCTTAGGGGGGTCCCTGGCACAATATCTTTTAGGATGGGGGTCCACGGCCAAATACATATCAATCTGGAGGTCATTGAAAAAAAGTTTAACCACCGGGGTAGACAGGCTGTCTGTTAAACAAACGGTCATTGGTTCGACCCTTGGCTCTCCCAACTGGACACTTATTTCCTAAAAGCTCCCCCTCCGAGCGCTTACCAAAAGCCATCTGAGCAAGTCATCGGCTGGATGAATGCAAAAAGGTAATGCCCCATCCCTCGGGGACAATACAATACTCCCCTTTTCCTCCTTCACCGAATATAACCTTATCTACATGCTCGCAACGCATGGCGACGTGTTTATTTTCGGCACTCGACCATGTCATACGACAGAGTATACATTTTTTTGCATAACACGATGCAGTCGTTTCACTTGAAGGGACCTGATTAAAAGGACAAAGTGGGAAAATGGATTATGGCGTGCACTAGGTAATGAAAGTTATCTTCAGTTGCTAACGCAGCAATCAACCAAGTGACTTATGTTGACTTATCACTCTGCTTGTTTCACCAAACAATCAGCGCTATCTGATCGTTTCCGGAAAGTCATTCTCAGTATCTCCGTCAACATCTCATTTCCACACACACTATAATCTGAGCTCGCTCACTGGGAGGGAGAGCGACACATGCTGTGACTCAGAGTTGAACTGAGGACGGCAGAGTTGCTTGGCTTTTGTCACTCTTTTCACAGGCCTCCTTTCTCACTTTCCTCACCACACAAACGCCACGCAAATACATCTCACCATAGGAGAGTAAAAACCTGTCCATGTGTGTGTGTTTGTGTGCACTTTATGTGCACTATGAGCCTATTTACAGACCTTATATTGCACTTCAGTGGTTAAAAGAGAATAACTTGTTTTGCAAAATAGTGGTTTGGTTCTGCATATTGTAATTTGTAAAAACAGCACCTGCAAAGGTTATCAGTACGGCTAAGGAACAGCACACTGTGATTTCTAAAATGTCCCAAATGTTCCAAATGTGTATAATGAAGAGAAATAGATGGATGTGCTCTGGATTTGCCCTACCTCTCTACACAACAGGACAATCACATTGGCACCTGAGGGGGGAAACGTACTCTAACAGATCCAGAAACGTTGAGACTTGCTGAAAACAGAAGGATTATTAGGATTTGTCCCTAATCCATCTAATTAACGCCAAACAAGACAGGGATCCATTTAACATTTAAATGTCATTACCTCATTATCCAATTACCTCTTTTATTTGCTGTCTGCCTGCATATCTAAAGCAGTGTCATAGCTTGGAAGTGAATGTCATAACTAATTTACGCCAAAGACCTTGCCTCGGCCAGTCTATAGGCCCAGCCCCAGCTGGCCCACATGAATCATGTGTCATTTTTCCATTTAGAAGATTGGCCAGTCCACATTAGTTTGTGTATTTTCTCTATTTAACATATAGTAAGAAAGCTGCGAGTGAGACATCTCTCAGTATTAAATCTTATGCTATAATATGGATAGGGCTGTCATGTTTTTAGGCTGTTTGCCATTGCATAATGGTGTTTCCTACTTTCCTAACCACTTAAAACCCTATATGGGCGGCAGAGGCTCAGGAGGTAGAGCAGCCTCCCGGGTTCGATCCCAGGCTTCCCCTGGGTCGGTTTCGAAGTGTCCTTGAGCAAGACACTGTCGATGATCACTGATCAGGTTGGTGGCTGGCGTGTTGTCATCTACCATTCCTGTGTGAATGGGTGAACGTAGTGCATGTTGTTAAACGCTTTGGATAAAGGTGCTACAGTATGTACAACTCATACAGTACTATAATAGCCTCTATACTGTATACTGCCTCTGCCATTAGGAAAAATCTTTGAAGCAGATACAAATTGATTCTTCTACAGAAGCATTTTGGAATATCCTTTAGGAATCCTAATTTATAGTGTCTTTTTCATGTCAAGGACCCCCAAAATGTGTTTTTCCGTAAGAGAAGAGAAGAAAGAGAAGAAAACAGCAGTTTGATAAGCTCACAGCGTGGCAACAATGTGACGTGTTGGGCACTTGCAGATCTCATACTGTAATTGCGACCGTCAGGGAGCAGTTTACTATGAAAACCTCCACCGGTCGTCCGTCCGTCCGTCCGTCCGTCCGTCACACGTCACACCTTTGCCCTGCTCATATCTCCGCATCAGTATGACATCACACCACATGTGTACACAAACCTTTGTGTACGTTGCTGTGGCAACAGTCTGTTGTTGCTGGTCTGTTAGTGTACGTTAGCAACCACCTTAGCAACCATGGTTTTACCCTAGCAACCAACTGTTTACCCTAGCAACCAACTGTTTACCATAGCAACCATGTTTTTTTACCCTAGCAACCAACTGTTTACCATAGCAACCAGATACGCAGAGCAGGGATCTCCATATATGGGCATAAACAGGTGACATCACACTGATGTCAGATACTCAGAGCAGGGATTTCTCCATAATATATGGGCATAAAAGGGATTCTGTTAGGGATCTCCATATATGGGCATAAAAGGGATTCTGTTAGGGATCTCCATATATGGGCATACAAGGGATTCTGTTAGGGATCTCCATATATGGGCATAAAAGGGATTCTGTTAGGGATCTCCATATATGGGCATAAAAGGGATTCTGTTAGGGATCTCCATATATGGGCATAAAAGGGATTCTGTTAGGGATCTCCATATATGGGCATAAAAGGGATTCCGTTAGGGATCTCCATATATGGGCATAAAAGGGATTCTGTTAGCTGTTAGTGATCTCCATATATGGGCATAAAAGGGATGCTGTTAGGGATCTCCATATATGGGCATAAAAGGGATTCTGTTAGGGATCTCCATATATGGGCATGAAAGGGATTCTGTTAGGGATCTCCATATATGGGCATAAAAGGGATTGTATCCCAGATGATGCCCTGTTAGGAGATCCACACTAACAGAATCCATATATGGTCCTACCGACAGCTGCTATAAGCCAACCCTGGCGATAAGGTCTGAGTCGAAGAAATGCTTCTTTCCTGGCAAGAATTGCCCCTTTATACTGTAGGGCTCGTTTGTGTATTGTATGACATCACGCCACATCATCGGCTGAGGACTGTGTGATGTCATCATATCTCCATATATGGAGACATAAGTTGCTCATGCCCAAATATGGGCTGGTGAGGTCAGACTTAGTGTGATGCGTAGGTTATCTCCATATATGGAGATTCAACTTCAATGAGTAACCATGGCAAACTGTCAACTGCCCGTATGTCTTGATAATTGGTAAAACAAACTTTTGGCCTATTTGTGGAGACACCTCTTTAAAATATGGTTAAAGAGGTGGTCTGACATAAGACACATTAGGACACAGCTATGGAATCTATTTCTGCTATTAAGCTAGGATAAATTCTTAGGATTTATTTTGTTTAATAAAGAGGTCCCCTTGAGCACCTCATGTTCATGTTCACTGTGTTGATGTGTGGATTTCACCATTCAGTAGACAGATGGTGCTTTTCCATGAGAGTGCATCAGCACATCTTGACTGTTGCTTTGAACACTGCTGGACGGGTGTGGTTACATGTACTGTACAGGCACCGGTGCTCTAGGTGGAAAAGTTCCTTTTGTATTAGTATTTAGAAAAAAGATAATAATAATCATAATAGGGAAAATAGATGATCTACAAGGTCACGAATGTGACAGGTTGTGAGATTGACACCATACAAGAGTGTCACACAAGTTTGACACTCTATGGTGAAGTAAGGCATTCATTTACGAAAAAACATAAACATTGAAGCACACAATGAAATGTTCAGAAACTGCAGCAACGATATGCATCTCTTTACTGCTGTAATACACTGGTTTTCAACGTTGGGTCCCCTTGGGCTACTTATATCCTCATATAGCCTATACTGACTGGCAGGCAGGCCTTTAGGTTTTACGCAGACTTTGTTCAGTGCAACAAAGTCAGACGTCGGTGCATGTGCACTCTATGGTGAAGTAAGGCATTCATTTACGAAAAAACATAAACATTGAAACACACACTGAAATGTTCAGAAACTGCAGCAACGATATGCATCTCTTTACTGCTGTAATACACTGGTTTTCAACGTTGGGTCCGGGACCCACGAGGGGTACAAATTGACCCCTACGGATCTGTAACCCTTTTAATTTCATGGATCTCTAGTTTGATATGCTTTAGCCAGGCCATCGACCCAAAATTGATACTACATTTATCTATTTGAATCTACACTGTAATAATGTTAACTCCTGGACTCAACATGAGAGATGTATACAACTGGTGAGAGCTTTATATTGATATAATACAATGTAGCCAGACTGAGTGCAGATGTCTAGGGTCATACAATAAGTCTATTTATTTATTTGTATTCATTTTATCTCAATCTGATCACTCTACTCCTGTACCTATCCTGTGTTTCACACTATAGGCTACCACTGTCCGCTGCAATGACACCTTTGAATTTTCCCCACTGGGATCAATAGAGGTCTATAGTTTCTGATCTTATCTTATCGTAATTAGTCAAGGCATTGTCACAGTTTAAGACACAATCAGTCCTCGGCGACGATCAATTCAGCAAAGCGGCCAAGAAAAGCTGCAAAGAATAATTGTGAAATTAAAATGGTCTTATGGTTCACACAGGCACATAGTGAGCGATTCATGGTGACTGGCTCCTGTCCAGGACCTGTCCAGTATATGAGGGGACTCCTCCACTCTCCTCTCTCTGTCCCTCTGTATCTCTAAGGCTCAATGTATGCTCTGTCCTACGCTGTTACACGGCGGAAATAGCCGATCTGTAAGCTCACGACACCTTGCGTCCCGCACAGCACCGGTGCACGGCGAAGTATATCAATCCGGCTTGTCTCTCTAACCTTGCGCTATCTGTCGCACTCTGCCACCTGGCAGGGCATGGATGGCTGCCACCAGCGTCACTGTCAATAACGCAGTGATGCACCATCAAACGTGGGACAGGGCGAGATGAAACGAGAGCGGCGCAGGGAGCAGGGTAATTATTCAGACACAGAGCTAAGAGCAGACAGGGGGCAGAACATGTCAACAACAAACTGTTTGGATGATTAATACTTTCTGTCGCCTGCGCAGTCACCTGTGCCGTCGGCAGTTCCACGTCCGTACTCAGATGAGGGACGAGATTTCTGACTTTAAGACATTAGGTGGAGTGACAACGAGTCCCCTTGGGCTACTTATATCCTCATATAGCCTATACTGACTGGCAGGCAGGCCTTTAGGTTTTACGCAGACTTTGTTCAGTGCAACAAAGTCAGACGTCGGTGCATGTCATGCAAATTATGATCGTGCATCATGAAGTAGAAGAATTTATACAGTACATTAGCCTTAGTCCTCATTACTGCACATGCTGTATCATGGATCTCGACGAGCAGTTCAACTAAGTTCAACAAGCTGTTTTTTTACAATATCTCATGGCAGCACTATGTTCTTAGTAAACTACAAACTTACTGTACATTATGTGTATTTGGCATCTCCCATATGGATCTCGGAATTGGCTCGAATGTGGATCTTGGACTTACGTACAGTAGACATAGAATATGACATCAGTCATCTTCAAGTATCCATGATATATAACATTTGGGACTAGGTTTTAGCCCAATCAGAGCCATATTGACTTCCATTTTAACCCCCAAGTTACATAATTCAAAAGTATAAAACATATATGTATGTGAGATGAAAATGAGTGGAGTTCCATTTGGACCTCTGTCCCCAGACCCAACGTTGAGATCTATGCATTGCCTGCATAACTGCACACTTACAAATGTGTAAACTCTCTTAGAGTTAGGCCACAGTCTCATAATATAATTCGGTTTAGTCGTGCGAATGGGAGGGGTGAAGTTGCCACATTCTTGCATATTTAATTGAGACGCTTGCGCTCACACTGCACTTTGTCATCCGAAACAAGGATCGCTGAGTCCACGTCTGTCCACGGGACATGTATGTATCCAAGCTGCATACTAATGCCTCCTCCATCTCCCTGTGTTTAATAATTCTTCAAGTTCAACTCACAATGTAACCGCAGGAGTCGCAGGACCCCCGCAAATATTTTTACGGTCGTAAACGGGCGATCAAAAAATAAAACCATGCGGCGGCGGCCGGCGAGAGGGACTCGCAAAATCTACCAGCAATAAACCAGACAGCAAATAGGCCTACTTTAGCAAGATATGAATATCTACGAAGAGGACAACGTCAACGTGTCTCTCTCTCTCTCTCTCTCTCTCTCTCTCTCTCTCTCTCTCTCTCTCTCTCTCTCTCTCTCTCTCTCTCTCTCTCTCTCTCTCTCTCTCTCTCTCTCTCTCTCTCTCTCTCTCTCTCTCTGCCCCTCGTCTTGCCCTCCGCTGTCTCCCTCTCTGCGCTCCACGCGTAAAGCGTTTCCATTTGGACATGATTTGGCACAGAGCAAGAGAGAGAGCACGCGCACGAGCAAGGGCGAGAGACCCACACATCGGCCTATATTATATTAGCCTATAGACTATTATACAAGTGACTCCAGTGGCACTTTCCTTTCATCTAACTGTGAGCAACTCCTCACAAATAATACACTATGTGCGATCGAGGGAGCGGTGATCAGAAATGAAATCAATGAGGGGAGGAGGCGGCCAGAATGGTCAGAAATCTAATGAGAGCGGACGGTCTGGAGGGGGATTTAACCTTTTATAAATAACTATGGATTTAACCCGCACATGGCTCTATATATTGCCTGTATTTGAGACGGCTGGATTCACACCAACAGTGAAGCGTTTGCTGTAGCGAATCGAAACCACCGTTGTGGATTTGCATTTGTTTCTTTAATTCGAAAAAGAATACGCATGTGTCTTCACACATGCTCAAACGTTGTGTATTTTCCGACAATACGTTAGAGGATTTGTTTTAATCGCAATAAAACGTGCCTGTGTGAATGCCGCCTTAAACAGATTCAAATAAAATAATAATAATTGAATGAAATGTAGGAACCGTAGAATAATACATATCAAACTGGGGGTCCTTGAAATGAAAAAGGTTGATAATTGCGTAAACCATAGAAGGTACAGTAAGCTAATTTCTGCTGTGTTTTGGTTCTTTGGCAACCGTGTCCGGCTGACCATTTGACATTGTCTTTTCCCTATGCAGCGAGGTCGCTCACGGTTACAGTTCAGCATGCGGTGGCACTTTAGCTTGCAATGATCGGTGACCTACTGTACTACCATATCAAGCCTAGGGCTGATAACTGATAATCGGCTTATCACCATTTTATCATTCCAGTCACCCAGGGCAAATGAAGGCTGCATGTGTGATGTGAATTTGGACATTAGAGGTTTCCACCCGACAGAGACGATATATTTTAATAAGCTGTAGTTCCAAACGTGTTTGATCAATGTAAATGGTAAATGGTGCATTTAGCGTCTTTATCCAAGGCGCTTTACAATGATTGTGCATTATATTCACCCATTCACACACACATTCATACACCGATGGCGGAGAAAACCATGCAAGGCACCAACGTGCACATTGGGAACAATTAGGGGTTCAGTGTCTTGCTCAAGGACACTTTGACACCAACTCTGGGGGAACCTGGGATCGAACTGGGAACCTTCGGGTTGCCAAGCGGCCACTCTACCCCTGAGCCACTGCCACTGTTTATAGGCATAAACAACTACCACCCCATTTTGTACCCCTAGATTCTCTACTTCCATACAGAATTTTTATACTGCATTTGGTTGCCGGTGTTGAAGGAAAATGTGTCTTCAGACATTTTCTTAGCGGTTCTGTACATTTCTATTCCTGTTAATGATTATTATTGTAGAATATTGTGGTTTTGTTTTTGTTTTATTTGTTTCCGTGCCAGTCTTCTTCTGACTCTCATGATTACATCAGTGAATCTGGGTCAACAGAGCTGTGAGTCATGATACAGGATGTGGCACTCTTTTTAGAACACACACACACACACACACACACACACACACACACACACACACACACACACACACACACACACACACACACACACACACACACACACACACACACACACACACACACACAAGAAGCATTATCATTTTTGCTGACTTGCACAGGGTGTGTAGATATATCCAGAATAGAACAGAGAGAGGAGGCTATCTAGGTGCAGCCACCTGAGACTTCCAGTCAATGTTGCTTTAGGTAAGAGAGAAAGAAGTTCAACTTCAAAATCAAGGGATTTTTTTTTTACCACTTAAGCCAACAGCGAAAATAGCGATGCATCTGTGAACTTGTAGATCTGTTATTTCCGCTTTAATTGAAAAGAAATCACCTTCAACTAGAAGGTTTTTGACTATTTGTGAGGATGTGTTGCCTATAATGCCAAGCCCAATTTAGAGGACACCAGATTGAAAGTGGTTTTCACTTAAACCCTATGCGGTTGAGCGGAGTCCCTCAGGGCTCTGTAGTAGTGTATTTTCCCCACAACACAGTTGCTGGGGTTTAAGTGGTTAAGGACAGTGTGGCTTCAGTTGGTGGGTTGGTTGCCGGCTTGGCTTTGTCTATCACTGCAAGGCTGTGAAGTTTCCCCCTGAGCCTCCTTTACGTTTCTCTGCCGTCCAGCTACAGCTCCTTCTCCAGGTTGCAGCTAGTTCAAGCATATGGTTCCTGTCGGGCAGAAACCTCGTATCTCCATGCATGGTTCAGTGTCACACAAATGTAGCCGATCTACAAGCTCACAATGCGTCGCATCGCAACGCATTGTGAGCTTTGTTTTGGAACAGTGGTTAGGTGTGTCTGTGGGTTTTATGCATACTTAAACAACAAATTGTATTACCAATGCGACTAAATAATTGGATCCATCGGAAACGAAAAGGCCCAGTGTTTGGACTTACAAGGTTTCCACCCGACAGTGAGGATATTGACTAGCCCATCATGCCTGTAAAACCCACTGGATTAGCAGGCCCTCTGAGCCTGAGCGCCTCCCGCCGCAGAACCCTCGCACTCAGCACAGATTGTAATGAGGGCTTTAGGGTTAGAACCTCTGCCGAGATGCCGTAAAACACCACAAAATTGTGCGCATCGATTTAGTTTTTTTTAAATAAAACAACACACCTACATGTAGTAAAAGGGCTAGTTAGTAACAGACGAGTGAGAGAGGAAAACTGTTAGTATGCATGTTTCTACATAACGTTTAAAGCCCATAACCCTTTCCCCTTCCCCCAAGGGGGGGATAAAGTAGGATAGAGAGAGCGAGGAAGACAGACGGAGGGAGAGAGGCAGAGAAAGAACGTGAGAAGCAAACAGGGAGGGGGTGAACGGTGGACGGAGTTAATGGGTGCTCGCGCTGCACCGAATTGCGACAGTCTGGATGGAACAGCTTAGATCAATTGTTGCAATTGTGCTCGTGGGCGTGTTCAGAATTGTTTTGGCCAATCTCTGTGTGTGCTGTGAATAAAACCAGTAGGCTGCAGTTAATGGTGTGAAAAATGGAAGTGCATAAGCAGCCCCCAAGAATAGCGACATCACTTCATCGCGTCTGAGTGTACTGTACTGTACGCGGTGGCGCCAGCACTCTGTCCTTTAGGTCATTACTATCAGAGGCTGGGTGGCTAGATGATTGTCTTGTACAGTAGATAAATGTTCAAGGCATGATTAAGAACACAAAACAAATAGGATGACATGCAATTAAGGAGAGCCTTGAGCACGGTTTCCCCCAACACAGTGTCCACATCCCGTTTATATGGGTGGCAAGTAAATATCCTGTATATAGCCTACTATTAGACACAACCTTGCTAGTACCAGCTTGAACCCCATTTTGGCTTTAGAACTGCCATAATCCTTCATGGCATAAATTCAACAAGATGCTCAGTTGGTACTAAGGGGCCCAAAGTGTGCCAAGAAAACATCCCCACACCATCACACCACCAGCAGCAGCCTGAGCCATTGACACAAGGAAGGATGATGGAACCATTATGTCACCTTGTAGATGCCAAATCCAGGCCCTGCCATCCAACTGTCGCAGCAGAAATTGAGACTCATCAGATCACTTTTCTTTCCTTTTTTTTCCAATGTTTAAATGTGGTGAGCCTGTGCAAACTGTAACCTCAGCGTCCTGTTCTTAACTGACAGGATTGTCATCCAGAGTCTTCTGCATGCTGTACAGTAGCCCATCTGCCTCGACGTGTTGCACATTCAGATATGCTCTTCTGCATACCTTGGTCGTAACGAGTGGTTATTTGAGTTACTGATGCCTTTCTATCAGGGGGGTAGGGCATTCATTTAGTTAGAATATGGAGATTTCTATGGAGGTTTCTGCCCGACAGCAACGATATAGACAAAATACGCCAGGTTGAAAGTGGTGAACTTTGTGTTCCAGACGCTTACACTACGATCAGCAGACCGTAAGCTTGGAGACTGATGACTGGAGGATTATTCTAACATGGTGAAACGCAGGTATTGGTGGTATTTGGCTCTTGATAACAGCACCATCTAAATCAGTGTTTCCCAAACATAGGGTTGTGACAAATGTTTGGATCACACACTCATTTCAATGGGTCATAAGTAAATATTCCCTTTTTACATTTTCCAAATGTTATGGAGCAGTGCTCCAATACGTGACACGTTGTGAGCTTGGAGATGGGCTATTTTTATTACTTGCGCCAGCAGAGTGTGCAAGTAGATAGATAGATAGATAGATACCTTTATTATCCCAAGGGCACTCTGAGGGAACGCGGACATTATTTGTTGGCCGGCGGATCTCGCAGCGTCCTCCGGCGTCTCAAAATGACGCAGAGGGGTACATGACTCCTGCTGCTGTCTGCTTTGAGTAAATGAGGAGGGACATGACTCCCCCTGCTGTCTACTTTGAGTAAATGAGGAAGTGATCCTCGGTGGAAAACGACTGATAAATCATAGTGATTTTATCATTATAATGGATAAGCCTAAACAAACCAGTTCACATGAACAATACTGATGTAAAATAAGATATCTGAACGGCTACATTTATTTATACAATTAAAATGTCATGAGCCAGCACAGTTATAGGGGGGTTTGCCCAGACTTCTTTTTCTTCCGATCACCAAAAGAAGTCTGGGTTTCCGAGGCTATCCCAAGGGGGAAATTCAGTAACTAGTACTGTGTTCGGCTGTGTATGTATGTAGGTAGGTAGGTATAGGTACGTAGGTAGGTATATATATACCTACCTACCTACCTACCTATACCGTATAGGTATTAGGGGTGCAATGGTATGAGATTTTTAACACCGAAAATATAGTCCACCGTGCTTATCGGTAACACCGTTTTTAACCACCATTGAGTGTCTTGTCGTCTTGTGAGCACTCAATAGCAGCCAATGCTACCTCAAGCTACAACAACAACAACAACCATCCTACCATCAGCTTTGTAAAAAAGCAACAACACTGTTAGTGTTACAACAGCACTGCATTTTCTTGTTTGGCTCATCGTTGTTTTTCTGCCTACTAAGCCACAACTAGCCGACTGGAACGTGCCCTGCGAGTGGGGACGAGGCATCAGTCTGATGGGCTGTGCCTCCCCTGTGGATGATCCGTTGATTCTGAATCTGTTTTCGACACTCTCACTCAAGAAACAGCTCCCGCTATTGAGAACCAAATCCCATCGTTCATTTAAAAGAGCCGTTCAAGAGCAGAATCGTTCGCGAACGTCACATCTCTACTGCGCAGCCTGCCTCGGGGCAGAGCTGAGCAGCGGATATGTTTTCTTTTTATTTAACGGTGTTATCGATGTGCAGGTAAAGTACTGTGTTGTGCTCGCCCACCGCTAACACCGGTAACACAGAGTACCGTTGCAACCCTAATAGGTATGTAGGTATAGGTAGGTTGTTTAAGCCTGTAGCCCAATCAGGGACCAGCATTTCTAGCAACGTCATTAACAGCCAATGAGGGACCAGAATTCCTGGTGATGCCAGTGGTGATGTCACTGGCATCACCAGTGGTGATGCCAGTGGTGAGCGCACCTCATGGCGCGCTCTGCTGGCGCACAAGTAGGCCATACATGCATTGTGTGCAAGCGCAAGTTGGCACCTCATCAGAGTGCAGTTCAAGTTTAAATAGGGCTTAAGCTCATCATGTATTTCTGTACGTTTGGGTCACGGGGAGACACCTTAATATGACGTTTGGGTCGCAAGCTGAAAACATTTGGGAACCACTGATCTAAATGAAGTGTTCTAAATGCCTACACAGCATCAATGGGAATGGATTTTTGCTCACTGTCACATTGAAGTAGGAATGGACTGTGAATCTGGATGAATGTATAGGGCGACTATGAAGATAGCATGATGGATTCACACCAGAAAATGATCAGTGATACAGTACTGAAGCAACATTTGACATGGGTTATCATCATTCATGATAATATAATTATATTTTTTTTCTAATTGATATCAGATGTATTTAATATTCATAAACATAAAACATAAATGCATTGTGAGGACTAGACCCCAAATCCAAAAGGTTCATTCTCTTTCTAATCGGCACATCCTAGAGCCAATCTGAAATTCCATGTCAAATGCTGAGGCGATATTTATTTATTAACGTCGACAATAATTGAACACCTGATCCATTTGCCGAAATGGACTGAATTTGCGTTGCAAGTGAGGGCAGGCATTCATCTGTGAAGCATGTCAGGGTATTTTGTACTCGGTGAAGAACAGATTAAAGTATCTCGTTCTTGTGTTGTTTTTTCCATGTGCATAGAGAACTCCGCTGGAGGCACATCGGCGAGTTCAATTTGGGGAATTTAATTTCCGCGACACAAAAGAGGCCCAGGCAAAGGAGGAACAAATTGACAGATGTGCCATCGCGGGCGCATATGTCATTTTCCTCCCAAATGGTTTTTAACAGGAGGGGGAACCCTTCGGCCCCTTTGGTGTGTCAAGTTGAGGGGTATTTTCTCCCTCTAGTAAGTGGCTGAGTGCTTTAGCCCTCACCGCGGTATGTTGCAGTCCCACAGAGTGGGTTAGATGACGGGCCAAGCCCCATCTTAATCTGAAGTCAATGGACCTGCGAGTGCAGCCGTTCCCAACCTGTGGTGATGGCTCACTGGTGGGCTGTGAGGATATTGCCAAGTGAGGCCCCAGATAATTGGCAAAACACTTAAAATGTTATTGATAATAAAACATGATATATTTGATGATATTGTGATATGGGGACGCAACCTATGTGGCAATGCCTAAGTGGTATGCGCCTGGAGCAGTAGGCCAGCGGGCACCCCCCAAAAGAGAAATTAGCTTCTCTTCGCGCCGCGTTATGAGCTTGTAGATCGGCTATTTCACTACTTCATAGACTTTTGTTTTCTCATTTATGGAATTTCTTAGATTTTTATTTTATGTATTTCTTCGAAAGATCATTGCAAATCTTAGCTTCTTAGAAATAATAATAATTAAAAACAAAATGTAGGAAACCCATAAAATAAAAAAAACACACAAAAATGTGTCCATGACCCACAAATGGGTCCAGACCCAGTGTTTGGGGAAATAGTGATCTAAACCACTGGTTCTCAAGCCATTCCCAAGTCAAGGACCCACAAATTGATATGAATTTGGGTGAGGACCTCCATCTGAAAAAGTTTTGTGCCAGGGACATAGCAGATGCAGGCCTACAAGCTCGCAGCGCGACACAACGTGGCACCGTGAGCTTGTAGATCTGCTGTTTTTGAATAACCAACGTATAAATAAAAGGTGGTTAAAATAATTGTGATGCTGTGTTAACTACTTTTATCAGTTCATAATGATTAATGGGAAGGTAAATTATACTACATTAGCTCCATTGATCCAAGCCACAAACAATTGATTGATTAATCGTTCAACTAAACATGCCTTGGAAATGCATGGCACGGCACACAGTGTTAACTGGTCAGATGGTTGGACATGCAGAGAATGAACGCTCTCCAGATTTTTAAGCGAGCCCTGGTCCAGAAAAGTCTGGGAACTTGTGGGAAGCACTGCTTTAGCCCTCAGCAGTGGTTTAAAAGTACAGTTTAGATTTTAGATTTTCTATACTTTTACTTCTACTCCACTACATTTCAGAAGAAAATATTGTACTTGTACTCCTCTACAATTATTTGAAAACGTTAGTTACAAGTTACTTTGTAGATTTTGATTATTATTATTACAAAAGTTAACCACTTCAGCCATTTGAAAATAGCCGATCTACTAGCTCACAATGCGTCACAACGTGGCGCATAGCTTGTAGACCTGCTATTTTCAAAAGATTCATTTGAAAACCTGTGAAATGTCTACTTTCTAGTTTCTACTTTTGGTACTTCAATTATGTACATTTTGATACCAATACTTTTGTACTTTTACTCAAGTAAATGTAGAATTCCAGACTTTTGTAGAGTATTTCTACATTGATTGCAGTATTGATACTTTTACTTACTGTAAGTAAAAAAAAATTAGTACTTTTTCCACCACATGGCCCGCAGCGAGGCATGTTGCGGTCCCAGTCCACAAAGAAAGCTTGACGACGGGCCAAGCCCCATCTTAATCTGAAGTCAGTGGTCTTGCTAGAGATAGAGTGGCTGGACTGTCAACACAGGTAGACCGGGAGCCAAGTGCAAGCGGTGGCTTTCTGGGAAGCGTTCCACCATGGACACAGCTTTGTGACTCATTATGATTTCTGATGGTGAGCACTCATTTGGAATAATGTAAATGTGCCACAACCACATTGTCACAAAGATGTGGCCACAGGCTAAAAATAAATATAACTGCGATGTGATTTCAAGCATACTTGATCAGCAATAACTACATTTGACTTGCCTCATTGCTGCATGTTTATGTGCACACCTGCATATGAAGCTAATTCGTGTTCCAAACATAATGCACATACATACCTGCCACTAGTACCCACTATGTGTATGTACAGTACTGTGTGTACACTTTAGATTTCTGTATAGAGTGAAAGTCAAGAATCCAGTGTCTCTGTCGGGCGGAAACCTAATATGTCCCAAATTGTTACTTCAAATTCAAAAATATAAAAAGTAGCAGATCTACAAGCTCACAGCGCTTCGCGTCGTGCCACATTTTGAGCTTGTAGATCTGCTGCTTTTGATGCTTTTGTGTGACGCTGTAGTATGATCAAGTAGGGCAATAATTTATGTAAAAAAAACATTAAAAGTTTAAATATGGAGATAAGAGGTTTCTGCCCGACAGCAATGAGATACGCCATGTCTTTCAGTAGTCCCCCTAACTCCCACATCGAACATTGTACACAAAGATGCCACGTGCATATCCTGCGACTCAATGCAGATAAGAGCTTCAGTTAAGTACCGTAAAATGCAAATGTTTGTTTTTTTTCCTTGTGTGATTACACATGTAAGCTTTCTGATTTGAGCTTATTTTTTTTCTGAGCAAAGCTGCACATAATTAGAGTGCCTATTTTCTTGGGTCAGTGAAATTATCAGCTTGCGAAAAACTAAGTGTCCCGCTGTAGTGGTGGAAAGTAAGCACATTTACTCTAGAGCTGTTACTTAAGTAACATTTTGAGGTACTTTATACTTGGGCATTTCGTTGCTTTCGGGCAGAAACCTCAAGCAGCGTCACACAAAAGCATGAAAAGTAGCAGTTCTGCAAGCTCGAAACGTGGCATAAGCGACGCGTTTTGAATTAGTAGATCTGCTACTTTTGCTATTTTTGAATTTGAATGCTGAGGAGCAACCGTTTTGGACTTAAGGAGGTTTACACCCGACAGACACAATTCCCATTTTTTAATACTTGAAAACTTTTGCTGCTTTGCTGAAGTACTGCGCTTTCTTCCACCACTATCCCCCTGTAGATTCAGTAGCCTTTGATTTGCATCTGAGACTCCCCACAGCAGTGCCTGTGTTGTTAAGCGCGGTGCTGGCTTCAGCGTAAGGGGGGGTCTGCAGCTTCTCCCCCGTTGCCTGGCTGTGGCTGTGATTGGCTTCATACGAGATCGTGAGACACACACAAGCCTGCTGGTTGGCTCACACGATGCTGGCCGACAAACCTGACAGACCGACTGATCCTAAGCCAGCTATTTGGACGCCTAACCTTCCACATCGAGCCCCCCATACAATGCAGCGTTTAAGCATGCCTCGGACATGAAAGACCATGCGCAGCGGAAGCCTCTCCTCTAATCAGACCATATTTACACGGCAGTATTCTTTGACAGGCTCCATTTCAGCACAAATGGCCTGATTTTGATGGCCAAGGCCGATGGGATCGGGCTGGTACCCGGGGTTTGATGAATAGGAAACGAATTGACCAGCCTATTTCTGCCATGGCCCAGGCTTAGCGGCTGTGAATGGCTTTAAACAGAAAGTGTGACTAACTCCTCGCCTATTCCAGTGGTGAGCTAATCTCGTATAGCACAAAGTGAAGCGTTTTGTCCCAGAAACAGCTAGCGGCAGGCTGGGGGGATGTGGATGGAGAGTTGTTGCTGCCTGGCTGCTGCCCGCTGTGGTCATGGAACCCTAACATACTGTAGTAAGACACTAACATATACAGTAACACACCACTTGGTGATGTGGATCGTCTTACAGTAGTTAAATAAATATATGTCCACTGTTGTGGAACAGTTAATCCAACTCATCAATTTAGTAAATTATTTAAAAGAAAAATGAAAAAAAAGGAGGGGCAAAAAAGATGATCGATAATTTAATAAATGTATTTATTAATAATCAATCCATATTTTGGCATGTAAGTGTAGGTGAAAACCTTTAAAACATAACATTTTAAAAATCTCAAAATAGTGAAAATGTCTGATCTATGATCTTGTAGATATCGACAAAGTATATAAATTAATTGATGAAGAAAAAAAAACATGAACACACTTCTCAACAATTCAATAAATCGGAAAAGTTAATTGACAGAAAATAATTGCAGCCCTAAACTTGATGTTTGATCGTTTCACAGAAGCCGATTGTGGGTTTGAAGAGGATATCATGTCATTCTGAGCCCATGGAAAAGAGATAAACGTAAAAGAGAAAAGTATAAACGTTCAGCAATGAAAACAAAATCATGGGTGTGCTTTTCTAAGTTCTTTAAAGCTCATCAGATGTAAACGTTCTTTCTGCCAGTCAGTCTGTCAGTCCAGCCTTGAACAGAGAGAGGTTGCCAGTCCGTCAGGAGGCCTGTGATGATAAGAATATGCGAACAGCTAAACAGAAACCAAAAGCTCCTTTTCAGCCAGACCCACACCGTCTGGTGTCCTGGACACACTGTGCTCTCGCTCTGATGTCTGCCGCCAATTCAAGCCATTCTCATTTCGTCTCTGTCAAGGCAGAAAACTCTTATCTCCATATTCTCTTTTTTTTGTTGTAAATTAACACCCTAACAGCATCACACAAAAGCATCAAAAGTAGCGCAAAAGCTCCAAACGTGGCGAAGCATCGTGTTTTGAGGCTGTGAATCTGCTACTTTTGCCACTTTTGAATTTGAATCCTGAAATGTGTCAGGGAACAGTTTTGAACATTGGAGGTTTCCATCCGACAGAAACAATCCGCAGCTTAAATTCTCTCTGGTCTTGATGGCGGGATGGCTGTGTTCATTTCCCCACAGGCACAAGACTGCTCTTTTATGCCTGGTTCCACATAATGACACCTTTTTTTTTGTAAAGATAAAAATATTTTTGGCATTGTCATTGTGTATTTTATTTTAGATTGTAGGTCAGCGTAGAGCAGACATGTCCAAAGTCTGGGCACGGAGAGCAATTGTAGCAGCTTGCCCCTGAAATGTATTATTTATGGCACACCAGGATAGCCATGTGAAATTCATGTGTGTGTGTGTGTGTGTGTGTGTGTGTGTGTGTGTGTGTGTGTGTGTGTGTGTGTGTGTGTGTGTGTGTGTGTGTGTGTGTGTGTGTGTGTGTGTGTGTGTGTGTGTGTGTGTGTGTTTTGAAATGAACCTGGGCTTTGTTTTGTTTTTCAAAAATGTAATTCCAGGAAGTGATGCCCAACCTTCGCGCAAGGAATCATATGGGACACAGGAAACTTGTGGATATGTGACGCTGTACTATGATCAAGTAGGGTGTTAATTTATGGAAAAACACATAAAGTTAGAATATGGAGAGATAAGAGGGTTCAGCCAGCCCGACAGTAACAATAAAGTTGTGTCCGTCTATGCCCGTGCCCCACACACACACACACACACACACACACACACACACACACACACACACACACACACACACACACACACACACACACACACACACACACACACACACACACACACACACACACACACACACACACACACACACACACAATGACTCCATGACACTGCCTTCTCTCTCATCCTTCTGTCCTTCCCGCCTCATTTGATTCCTTCTATTTAGCAGCCTCGTATCTGCCTAATAACTGATATGGATGTTCTTATTCACTGAGAGCCAGTGGTGGAAGAAGAACCAATCAGATTTGGTTACTTGAGTAAAGGTTAGCAATACTACAATATAAAAAGACAGGCACGTGCACACATACTGTAGACATCAAAGGGGGCTTGAGCCACTGCCCTCTCCAGACCATGAATGCAGTTTTTACTGTGGTGAAAGAAATGCAAATGCCCTCTTTCCATATCATACCTAAAGTCAGCATTCAAGAGAATTGCCTTGTCCAATCTCTGAACTTGAATGCAGCATCTTGTGTTGAAAGAATTGCCCTCTTTGTGTAGAAATCCATGGCGTTATGCCACATCTCCAGTATAGACTACGCTTAGTTCAGTGTAGTATCAAGCACCGAAAATAGCTGACCTCCAAGCTCGCAACGTGTCACAGCGCGACGCGTTGTGAGCTGAGAGGTCTGCTATTTTCCACCAAAAGGCCCCTTTAGAAAGTTCAGCTCCTGCCTCTCTAACATTCTCTGCATGTCCCTGGACTCTATGATGGATGTATTTCAATTTTTCATTTGAGTAAAAGTACAAACATATTGGTATCAATATGTACTTAAAAAACAAATACATCAAAAGTGTACTTTATTTTAAGAAAAAAATAACGCAGGGCTGCAAAATAGGCAGGCAGGCGTGGTTGCTTTGGGGTGGGGTTGGGAGGTCTTTACATTGTACTTAGCACCAGACTTCTTTCATTTTTACATCTTGTCAACACAATTCTACGACCGAGTGTGATACAAATGAAATACAATTCCCCAGGTGCACACCATGACAGCCGTCACTGTTATTATTACAAATAATACTAGTTCTATCGGCACGTTGCCTTTGAGAGTCATTCCTCTATGGCTCCCCCTGATTATATGTCACAGAGCATTGAATGGATTTTACAGATAATTATGAGGTTATGCATGAATGGTTAATTGTACTTGTTGAATGCAGCCGATGTATTATCTGACATTTAAATTTGGAGAATATGCTGGCTTGTTTGGACATCTGCCTAGACAGATCTTTTATGTTTTTTCTTTTTCTTTATGCAGACCAATGTGTTATGTAAGCAATAACCCCGGTGGTTATTGCACCTAGAGCAGGGGTCTTCAACTGGTGGTCCGGGACCCCTAGAGTTACTACAGGAGGGCTAGCAAATCTGTGTGTGATAGGAACACACTGCAAGCGTGAGCTTGTAGATCTGCTATTGTCAGGGAGGAAAAGAGCAGACCAAGTACAGAGCCACGGTCAAGTTTAAGTATTGAGGGTTTAAGTGGTTAAAGGTCTGAAAATACACATGAATCCAACATACTAATAGAAAAGATAAGTCAACAAACAAAAACATTATAATAATAATTTCCACAACACAGGATATTTCTGTCAAACATGTCTGTGAAGCTATCTATGAAAAAGGTTTAATCTGCAACATAATGTTACGATTATGTGGTGTGGGGTCCCTGCTTCATCTCTCTCTCAGCTAAGGGGTCCCCCCTGCAAAATTATAAATACGTGCAGACCGGTTCTTTATACGTATCTAAATATGTGCTCCAGTATTTTATTTGGGTAGTCCCTCCTTAAGTGCCCATGCAGGCAGGGGTGTCGCACCAAATTCTGGGCCCTGGGTACAAGGATTCACTGCGGGCCCCCCATGAATGTTCTTCATAGGGGGAGGGGGTTTAATCCATTTAGACGCATTATTACGCATTATTTTGTGCTTTAACTATTGAAAAATAGCAGATATACAAGCTCATGATATGTATTTGGCCACAGAACCCCATCTCAAAATATTTAGTTCCACGGACCCCCTGGTTGCAAAATGTTTGTTTAAAAAATACATATATTCAAAGATTTGCACACATTTTCACGGCTTTTCAAAAATAGCAGATCAGCTTGTATATCTGCTATTTTTCAATTGCTAAAGTATAAAATAATTAAGGCCCCCTCCACCTTGGGCCCTAGTAACTCAGTCCCACTTTCTCCCCCCTTGTGACACCCCTGCATGCAGGTATTATTCTCTCAGGTTCAAGTTGTCCCTGTTGAGCACCGACGAGCCCTTCTACCTTCAACTGGCTGAAGTGCGTTGAACTCTTTGTACCTTCTATTTGTAGTATTATTGGTATCGTATACACAGACAAAAAAAAGAAAAAAAAAACATTGTCATTTGGTATTAATATTTGTTTATATTTAGAATCTTAGTCAATGCTTCAAGTGCCCACCAGCGGACCCGGGCCATAGGTTAGAGCAGTGTTTCTCAAGGTCTCCCCTCAACTCTGACAGAGTACAAATGGAACCAAATGAACCTGGTAGGGTTCATTTGGTCCCATTTGTACTCTCTCAGAGTTAAAGACTTGTGTATGGGTCCATTTAGACGCCCCTAAAGGAACCCACAGAGTCCCTGGAATCCACTTTGAGAACCACTGGGAACTGGGTTAGCGAATCACTGCAATAACACTAGTGTTATCAGTGCAGTAAGACAGCTTAGCTTGAGAGTGAGTTGGTGACTTAATTACTTGAGGCTACAACTGCTTTCTTTATGGGCTTCTATGCAAACTAAACAGTATGTCTTCAGCAAAGGTCTTGGCTGAAATGTGTTCACATTAATGGGGTCACAATTGTCTCAAGGCTCAATAATAGCTGCCAAAGAATGTTTGATCAAGTTGTGCTAGTTGGAAAGCTTAAGAGTATGGCCTAAACAAAGCTATTATTTGACTGATTCTTTTTGATATTTTTTGGTTAAAACAAAACCTTTTTTGTTTGTTTTTTGTTTGTTGTTAAAATGTTAAAGCTTTTGTTGAGTGTTTGTTCAATAACTGGGATTTCCCCATTCTACAGCTCTTTAATAAACAGAACATTTTAGGTTGGGTTGCCAATTTCTGCCAATCAGAAAAGAGTATCAATTTATCAGCTTAAATGTTTTCCAACAAAAGAGGAAATGTTTTCCAGTTTGTGTCGTTTCATTTCTTTGTGTCATCACTTCCAATTTCACTCGTACATCCTGTATGAATTCTCTCTCTTGGATTGTTGAAATTGGTAATCTAACCTTAAAACTGTACTTTCAGTTTACTAAAGAGTTGGAGAGACAGAACTCTTATTTTAACTTTGTAGCCCACCCGAGTATCAACCATAGAAAAAAGGTCAATGGCACTTCATTTGATGAGGTTATATAAAATATTTCCTTCGGTGAGACAATATTCCTGTATAATGTATAGCCTTGGTTCAATTGACTTTGTTGTTTGAAGCCTGGGTGATCCACTATGGGAGGATGTATAGCATTGCAGAAAGACAAGGCAAAAAGGTACCATTCACTCAGTCCACTTATGAAACAACACTAATTGAGCTAAGCTTAGCAAGAGCAATCTTGGAACAGGTGCAGCCTACCACAAAACATCAGGAATTGCCTTTGCTAGCCACATAGGACTAACAGCCCATGTGTTATGGCCAAGGCCAGCAAAGTTGCATTTTCAAAAGCTACTGATCACAATAATAAAATATAAACGCTATCTTAAGACCTTACATTCTTTGGGCCAACAGATCACCAGGCTCCACTCCACAGCCAACATCCATAGGCCTACTATGCATGCAGTACTCCACCCAGTCCACTTATACTCACATTATCTTTCCCTCATTGAGTTAGTTATTTCCTTACATCCCAGTAGCAATTCATCATTTATGCATGTGACAGTTCTTATCTATTACGCTGTGACTTTAATGTGTCCAAGAATGGCATATTTTATGGAACATTAGGCCTCCATTGCATCTGACGGCGGTACGTCTGAGTGCCAACGCTGTTTCTGCATCTCGCTTTGACACAAGGCAACAATCTCACAGAATCAGCTAATTGCAGGATATTGATACGGCGAGCCGAAAGCCATGCCAGTACTTGTCATTTCAGTAAGGGGGCGGGGGGACAGCTTATCCCCCTGGTAGAGGGGGCATTGGGCTGGTCGTTCAGGGGCCCCCCTCTCTCACTGGATCTTTAGAACAATGGTTCTCAAACCTTTTCATGTCAAGGACCCCCAGATTCTTATGTATTTGGCCGCGGATCCCCATCTGAAATGGTTTTGTGCCAGGGACTCCCAGAAATCAAAATCATTCAAAATGTACCAAACATTTTCAATATAAAAAGAAAGAAAGAAAGAAAAGAAAATAGCATGATGTACAAGCTTGCAGCGTGCCACAAAGTGACACTCTGTGAGCTTGAAGATCTGCTGTTTTTGAATAGATAATGGTGTTAAAATTATTGGGGACCCCTGAAGGTCCCCGGACCGCACTGAGAACCAATGCTTTAGGGTAATTAACCGAAAATATATCAAAACAAGACATTTAGAACCAATAACTAATCCTGCTCATGTAGGTTAATTGAATAATCGAGGATCCGTTTCTTGTTGTGAGCTTGTAGATCGGCTATTTTCGGCAAAGAGCTTTGGTGTAGAGGGGGAAAAGAACAGACTAAGTACAGTGTGAAAGGTCAAGTATATTAAGTAATGACGGTTCAATTGGTTAAATATTTGAAAACACAAATTGACATGAATCCAAAATACACTGATGATTGTGCTGCCAAACAATGAAACTATATGGAATCTATGAAAAGGTTGTGGGGGTCCCCGCTTCATTTCTCTCTCAACTAAGGGGTCCTTGGCCTGAAAACGCTGAAGACTCCTGAACTAAATTGATTACTCCTATTAACCACTAAAGCCCTGCATTATACTGGTGATATTTACTGGAAGTCACATCACCCCACAACCTGCAGCTCCAGAGTCACAATGGTTAACACGCAGTAGGAGCTAGCGGAGGAGGCCCGGGCCGTGTTTTTGTTTATAAATAGCTCCGGCCCGGTATTATTCCACTTGCAGGCGTCCCATAATCATCAATCACTCGGACTCGGTGCTCCGCTCGGCTTCTCTGGGACTCACCAGAGAACAAGCTGTGGGCTGCGAGGCCCTTGGACCTCCTCTACCCGTGCAGAGAGAGAGAGAGAGAGAGAGAGAGAGAGAGAGAGAGAGAGAGAGAGAGAGAGAGAGAGAGAGAGAGAGAGAGGAATAGAGCTGCTTGGATGGGAGTCTGGGGGGAGGGTGTTGGGTGAGTGAGTTATGGTACTACCTCTAACCCCACTCAACCCTCCATGGGTCTTGAGGGGGGAAATACAACTCCTCCTTTACCTGATTAAGACATACATGCACCACACATCGTCGCTGTACGGGAGGAGAAACCCCTTACCTCCACTTTTTAACCTGTTGTGATGCTTTTCTCGTAAATGAATGCCAATACTTGAAAGACAGAAGAAGACTACAAGATCATGCATACTACAGCGTCACACAAAAAGTATCACAAATAGCAGATCCTCAAGCTCGAAGCGAGGCGGTTTGAGCTTGTTGATCTGCTATTTTTGAAATTTTAATCCTGAAAAGTAACAGTTTTGGACACCCGACAAAGACCACACACACACACACACACACACACACACACACACACACACACACACACACACACACACACACACACACACACACACACACACACACACACACACACACACACACACACACACACACACACACACACACACACACCCCTGGATTAGAATTTAGGAGACATGAGGTCAGTGGTGTGGTGGTGTGGTGCGAGGCTGGGAGAAGCTTCAAAGGAGATGCTCGCAGCAACGGGGACATTGCAGGGTGACATTCTAAAATGATTCTGTGCTCACACATACGCAAGCAAGTTTGCTGGCACACACTCAAACGATTGATGGTACTACCATACTTGTAAGGACAGCAGCATTTTAGGATGGCTATTTTTCAGTGTAAATAAACAAATATATATGTCCATTTGTTTGCCATTTTTAACCCTAAACCTGACCCTAACCCCTAAATGCCTAATCCAAGCCCTGACCCCAGCCCAGCCTGAATCCTTTCCTAATTAACCTCTAAATTAAATAACCTCTAAAACAACAACATTTATCTGGTGGAGTCCACAAACATGGTCCTCACAAGGTCCATTTCTAAAGTTCTACTTGTGGGTACATCTGGACCTCACAAGTATATGACACACACACACACACACACGCACACACACGCACACACACGCACACACACAATAACTTTGTTTATCCTTGAACTGTCGTACATTTTTGCACCTTCGCCGTCGTGTTGCCATGGCAGTTGCGAAAATACTGCATGAATCGGGCTAATATTAACAATGGCGTTATATAACTATTGCAGCACTAAGTCCTGTATCTTACCTAAACCCACCGCTGGGTTTCAGTCCCATCTGTATCTGTATCTTTTCTTTTCTTTTTCGCAGGCTGGCTGCACACACACACACACACACAATTTCTGTCTTTTACAAGAAGTCACACACTGCACATGGAGGGGGCACTGCATGGTGTGCTCCGTGATAAAGCAGTCCTTTGATTGAAAAAGGAGGAGAGTCCAGGCTAAAAGAGGCATATAAACAAAGCCCCCGCCCCCCCCCCCCCCCCCCCCCAACCCCATTCTGCAAAAGATTAAAAGCAAGATCTCGTCTCATTTGAATCTCAATCAAAGGCGTCACCATTGCTGGGAAATACATTTTTATGCTTACTTCAATGCAGCCCCACTGAAGAAGCAGACCCCATATCCTCTTACACCTAACACCCCCCAATATATATATATATATATATATATGTATATATCTATCAATATACGTAAAACCTGATTTATGCTTATTTGTGTACCGTGTTACACACAGTTAAACAGCAGATCTACAAGCTCACGACACGCGCCGTGAACTTCTAGATCAGCTATTTCCGGTGTGTGAGTGTGTGCCACGTATGCGGCTCGACGTGTGTTGTGAAACTCACCTCCCGCAGTTCCTTGGCCACATCCTTGAGCTCTTTGAGGATACCGTCCAGCTGATCGATCACCATCTTCATGTGGCTGCGGATGCGTTCTCTCGGGCTGGGCGTCTCAGAGGCGGAGGTGGTGTCCCGGGCCGGAGCTCTGCTGAGGGACATCCTTTACAGGGCGAGGTGGGGCCGGCGGCCGGCGGGCTGAGGGCGTGGTGGGGGTGCCGACCAGGGGTCCATGTCTTTGGCCACGAGGAGCCTCGGTGCTGCTGATCCGATCAGGGGCCCCGGCCACGCAGGACGACCTCAACATCTTAAAAGCGACCGCAGGGCAGCCGGAAACGCCTTGCCTGGCCCGCACGCTCGCCACGGGGTCACACTCGGACATCCATGCCCTCTCCCGGCGGATAGTTCCAAAAATACTGAAAAGACGATCATGGGAAAAGTCATTAGAAATCCACAGAAACCGACGAGGGGGGAGCGCAGAACGACGTGCAGACTAGGAATGGATGCTGCCGGCGTGGAAACTCTTACATAATAGCGTCCAGCCTACTCATCCCCGGTTGTGTCAGTGTGCGTGTGCGTTTCGAGTTTTGTGTCAGAAGAGGTGCTATTTTAAAAACGGCCCGGCTGTACGGGGGAAGCGGCGCTCCTGCTCTTCTGCTGGTCCTCTGTGTTTCTTTCTCGTGGCGGAACGCGGCGACATAATACGCAAGGCGTCCGTTAGAAAAGTAAAAGCCGCAAATGGGCTGTCAAGCTTAATGCTCAATCTTTAGCAACTCTGTCGAGGAAGATATCCAAGTTCAGATAGAAAAATAGAACCCCACAGCTGCAGCTCACATTTCCAAAAAGATCTTGTTCTACATTATCGGCGGCCGGGGACAAGCTTTGCAGCTAAATATACTCCCTCTGTGAGGACAGTGTCTTTCAACGGAGAGAGAGAGGACGAAAAAAAAGCAGAAGAGATACTCCTGGCTCCCAGTGCCGCACTTCTTTTCCGGAAGGGAAAGAAATATATGGAAATCTCAATTAAAAACGACTTGCGCTGAAAAATAAACTTCTCCACACATCCATTTGCTTTGCAGCTGATGACTGACGCATGTCCTTCATCATCTGTCCCTCAGAGAGAGAGGAGGAGGAGGAGGAGGGGTGTGGGTCTTGTATGTGCTTAGAATGTCCAATCTCCTCTTGCCCACTGCGCCCGGGGCTTATTCCAGGTGTCAGGGACGCTGCATCAAATCATTTCCGTAGTAATGTGACTCGTGGTGAGGATTTGCTGAGGAGGAACCGACAAAACACTCACCGGTGACAATGAGAGAGCACGGGGGGGGTGGGGGGATGAGGAGGGGGGGGGGGGGGGGGGGGACCGTCCCCCAGAATTAGGACGACCGGCTTGTCCTTCGAGCCCACATGCACCGTCTGGTTGTCTCCTCCGAGTCCTGTCGGAAGCGCTGACCCGTGCCAGTCTGCAGGGGTGGAGTGGCCCCCCCTCCCCTCCGCCTCCTCCTCCTCCTCTGCCAAAAAAGAGAAAGGAGGAATCAAGGGAACCGAGAGATGGAGAGAGAGAAAAAGGAATCACTTCTCTCCTTCAGTTGTTGCTAAGGGAACCCGGTCTGCCTCCTTCCGTGCGTCGTGTGATTGGTTAATTATTGCACTTCTTTATCCGTGTACTGTACGTTTCCTCTCAGAAGAGCAGGGAGAGCTCCGCTCGCCTTCCTTCCAGCGGCACCAGATAAATCACATGAGAGCCACCAAACACATGGAGGTGGCTGGCGGGGCGGATGCTCGCTGATTCCAGGGCAACACTGCTGCCACGGGGCACGCCGACCAATCACACATGGCACCTGGACAGACGTAAAGGAAAAGCAAGAGCTTATTATCTCTCTCTCTCTTTGTGTCCCCTCTCTCCCTATTCATCTGTCTCTCTCGCTCTCTCTCTCTCTCTCCTCTCTCTCTCTCTCTCTCTCTCTCTCTCTCTCTCTCAGCTTAGCTCGCACTCTGAATAGAACACAACGACGTGCTGAAGAGCGGGGGAGGAAGAGAGAAAGAGACAGAGAGAAAGAGAGAAAGAGACAGAGGAGATACCAGGAATTAACTGCGACGATTGGAACTTGGCAGTTTTTACCCGCTGCTAACGTGTACTGTATATCTCAGCAACAGCTGCAACACACCTCGGGTACATGCATGCACATGCACATGAGTGATCGTGCTCTCACACACACACACACACACACACACACACACACACACACACACACACACACACACACACACACACACACACACACACACACACACACACACACACACACACACACACACACACACACACACACACACACACACACACACACACACGCTCACCTGTGCATCCACTGTGGCTGTGGATCCATTTACCTAGAGCCTCACGGAGCCTAGTTCTGTAACGCTCTCGCTCCCTCTGTCGCACACACACTGGCTGACTCTCACTGCTCTCTCTCTCTCTCTCTCTCTCACGGTCTCTCGTGCACAGTCTCTCGTGCACAGCACCCCCTCACCCCACCCCCTGCACACACACACACACACACATACGCACATGCACACACGCACACACATGCACTTGCACTTGACTTACTGTCCCAGAGAAAGGGGCATCGGCGGGATGCAGGTCTGCTTCATTGCGAGGCTGTGTGTGTGTGTGTGTGTGTGTGTGTGTGTGTGTGTGTGTGTGTGTGTGTGTGTGTGTGTGTGTGTGTGTGTTGTGGCAGAGCAGAAGTGAAGGAAGATGGAGAGGGATGAAACGTCCTCGATGACACTCTGAGAGCAGAGAGGAGGAGGCTGGAAGAACAGGGAGGAAAAGAAGAAGTAGTAGAGTGGAAGAAGAAGAAGCTGAGCCGGCACGGACAGGCGGGTTAGGGAGGGGGTCTCTCTCTCTCTCTCTCTCTCTCTCTCTCTCTCTCTGTCTCCCGCTGCTGATGCTGATGCTGCTACCGTCGCCCCGACAACAGCGCCGCTGAGAACGAGCCAGCCGTCATCCTCGTCAGCAACGCTCGGGACGGACTGAGCTGCTCCTCTCCTCTCCTCTCCTGCGCTGCTAGAGAGTCCACCAGGAGCTGGGCGGCTATTATTCTCGCCTGTTTTTTCTCTCCCTCACCCTCTTTCCCTCTCTCTCTCGTTCTCTCTCCTGTTCTCTCCGTCCCTTCCGCGTCTCTCTCGCGCTCTGCCCCTGCGCCCTCGCGGTGTCCTCACTGACTGCCGGATGAAGGCGAGCTGATGCCAGAGTTTATGGTGAGGCTCAGGCTCCTGCCAGCAGCGCTCGGCTCGCTCCGCTCCGCTCCGTGGGAGGAGGAGGGGCCAAGCCGCGTTAAAGGTACAGCGGCTGCTGGAGCTATACGATGTACAGACCCTCCTTCTCCTTATTTCCCCTCCCCTTTCCTCCCTCTCCTCCTCTCCTCTCTTCCCATATCCGTTCCTCGCCCCTCTCCCTCCTCCCTTCCTCCCCTCATCTCTCCTCTTCTCCCACCCTGCCTCCCCTCTCCTCTCCTGTCCTCTTTCCTATATTCCTCCTCTCCTCTCCCTCGCTCCTTGTTGTCTCACTATCTCCTCTCTCACACCTTCCTATCCATCTCTCCCTCCTCCTCCTCCTCAGTGTTGTGTGTATTATGGCTCTCTTAAAACAGGATGCAGTGTTCCTCCCCACCGCCAGGCAGCCAACAACCAAGCCCCGTCTCCAGGGACTGGGTGTCCAAAAATCCCTGGCTGTTGCATCATTAACACAAAGCGGGTTGGTGTTTGATGACCTCATCTGACTGAGAGACAGAAATAGGGAGGCAGACACACACACACACACACACACACACACACACACACGCGCGCACGCGCACACGCAAGTATGTTTTACTATACTTGTGAGGACATCAACATTTTAGGATGCCGAGTTTATGAAAGCCATTTAAAATGAAAAAAGAAAAAAAAAAAACAAAAAAAACATTTTTTTAACCAAATCCTATAAAAGTTGAAAATAGCAGATCTACAACCTCGCCCGCGACACGGCGCGGTGAGCGTGTAGATAGTCTATTTCAGCGTGACAACTGCCACGCAACTATAGTATGAATCAGGCAATAACTGTGTCTGTAACCCCTAAACCTAACCTCTAAATCAGGGGTGTTCAACGTTTTCAGGCCAAGGACCCCTTAGCTGAGAGACAGATGAAGCAGGGACCCCCAGATTCCATATAGTTTCATCGTTTGAAAGCACATTCATCAGTGTATTTTGGATTCATTTCAATTTGTGTTATCAGATATGTAACCAATGTAGTCAATACTTAATAAACACCCATGTGCACGATATCCATACATGGAGACGACTGGATCATCACTTAGATCTCCATGGAGCTGAACTCTGACATGCCCTGTTAGGGCAACCACACTCACCCTTTTATGCCCATGAATATTAAGCCCATATCTGGGAATACCCAACAATAGAATCCCTTTTATGCCCATCAATATTTAGCCCATATCTGGGAGTGCCCAAATATGGACATATTGTGTCAGTCTAACCAGTGTGGTTGCCGCAACACAACTCACACTTGCAAATTAATTCTGTCCTTGTCCTTTTATGCCCATATATGAAGACCCCTGTCCCGATGTCATCATTATTAAGCGCATACCTGGGAATACCCATATTTGGCAATGCCCATATATGGACGTTCCATATATGGCCAAGACAGAATTAATTTGCAAATCAAGACTGCTGACTATCATCACCTGGATCTCCATGAAGATTAAGAAAGACACTGACCTACAGTAATCAAACCCTGGTATACATGCTAAAGCACACATGTGCACAAGGGCACTTCTCACCCTTACTGGTTATCCCACAAGGGAAAATCAGTCGCCCAGAGGCTGCACAAGCAGAAAATAAGAAGCATCAACGATACGGAGCAATCGTAAACAGAGGTAAAAAACAAAATACCAAATATAGCATTACTGTTATCTTGTCATAGCGTGAGATCATGAGTTTTCCACAAGACAGAAAAAAAATAGTGTATACTGTGGTCCTCTGTGATTCCTGCTGCCTGGATCACAGTACATTATGCGTCTGATCTTAACACTAATTGGTGAAATCTTCTGCAGTATACGACGTATTCCCTTTTGGAAGTTTCCTTTGATTAATAAGTGATTGGATTTGAATTTTTTAAAAGGAACACAGCAAAAAAAGTTGCTGTTAGTGTTATGTAAGTGTGTACACTGTATCACTGTTGCACTTAATCACATTCTTAATGTGTCATGGATTGGATGGCACTGGTGACTGACAACAGATGGGTCTGGTGGCGTCGAGCATGGGTCGTTCTCTCCCCTTTCATTGCATTCACATGTGG
Organism: Nannobrachium achirus; assembly: GCF_963921795.1. Taxonomy (NCBI): domain Eukaryota; kingdom Metazoa; phylum Chordata; class Actinopteri; order Myctophiformes; family Myctophidae; genus Nannobrachium; species Nannobrachium achirus. The sequence goes on along the minus strand of NC_137816.1, from coordinate 32,633,420 downwards.
TCGGCGTTGCATCACACACAGCGAGATAGAAACTGTCATGGTATGTTTTTCTGTAAAATCTTAAGATATGTTTTCAATATGATAAATAGGAACTTAACATACTAATAAGCTAGTTCCACTGATGAAGGTCTGAACACAATCCATTGGTTGATCATTAAAGGAGTAATTAAAATTTACCCCAAATAATGTGATGACCGGTGAGTAGATTGTGAGTCTCCTATATTGACTGATGACCCAGTCATCAAATTATTGGCTCAGAAATGCGACTAAAAAAAAAAAAAAATCTCCATGAATTCTGGGCTTCATAAGGTGTGTAATTGAGAAAATAAATATTTTTGGGGTTTACTACTCCTTTAAAATAAACCTGCTCTGAGAATGCCACCTTTGAGATTTTCAAGCGAGCCCTGATCAAAAAGTTGAGAACTAGAGATGTGCCGATAGATCAATGAGTGATCGTGATCGGCCGATAATGCCTCTATCGGCTTTGATCGGTATCGGCTTTGCCGATCTACAAGCTAGATCAGCTGTTTTCACAATATTTATCTGTGGGACTGAATGTAACCTCCGTTTCAACTCCTACAAGTTGAATTGGATACCTCAGCCTGCAATCTAAATGTTTATACTTAATATACACATTATACAGTGTCAATGTTTTGTAAGAAGAATCATTAAATATATAAATGCTGCTACAGTAACACAATAAATAGAAGAACATATGGATTTGACACTGTGATCGGAGCATCGAGAACTACTGACATACTGTAAACAGCTCTCTGCAATTAGTAGGTGTCCTTGAGCACTAGCCTCTGGCCTCACTGCTGACTCTCTCATAGAAGGATCCATAGAGCAATTCTAAGAATGTATGGACAGTTTACTGCACAATCTCTCACAATATAGCTTGCTTTACTTAAAAAGAAAAAATATATATATTGTTTGCAGGCGGCACACATATGGGTATTTGGAAGCGTGGCAAGTTCACCATTATCTTGGACGTGTAAACAACGCGGCCAAGACCCGCTGTGATTGGCCAGTAATCACTGTGATTGGCAGCTCTACCTTCAGAGGCGTCAATTGGGTATGGCAAAGTATGGCAGCTGCCATACCTTGGCTACAGGGGGAAAAAATTAAATGTAAATTCATCATGCCTGTTGCTAAGGTATGGCAACATGACTGGTGTCTTTAAGACACCAGTCATGTTGCCATGCCTTAGCTTTTGCTGAACTGATGCCACTGTCTACCTTGTTCTTCCTTGTGTCTAACTTCATCTTGTGAGCGTGTACATTTTCACAAAATGCGAGTACTTTTACTGTGCTGCTGCGTATTGATGCGAATACTTTTGTACTTTCACTCAAGTAATTATTTTAATACAGGCTAATTATGTTACGTTATGTATGTTAATATATTGTGGTATTACTACTTCTGAGTACTGCTTCCATAGCGGTGTACTAAAACGACCTCGCTGTGGACAGATCCAGGTGCTCACTATAGATAGCTCCCTGTCACCGATGCCTTCATCTGTAAGAAATGTCATTTAACGTCTCCCCCACCCCATAATATACATCTTTTTTATGGTAAGGTCATCCCGAATAGTGGGTTTTACTGGGAGTCTGGAGTGGGTCCAACAAAATATTGGTTCCACTTAATATTTCTGCCTTGGGTTTATTGTGCCAGGGCGTTTATGAAGAAGCTTTATAGAACATAATATTTCAGGGCATGCACTCACACAGAAACACGTGTGTGTGTGTGTGTGTGTGTGTGTGTGTGTGTGTGTGTGTGTGTGTGTGTGTGTGTGTGTGTGTGTGTGTGTGCGTGCGTGCGCGTGTGCGTGCAAGTACTTGTATTACTATCCTTCTGATGGCCAAATGTCTTCACAAGTAGAATTTGATAAATATATATTTTGAGGACCATTTTCCTAATTTTCACAAGAGAAATGGTTCGTTTATGGTTTTTAGTTTTTTTGTATGGCTTGCAGTTATAGGCAAGGATTCATGTTGGCCGATGGGATTATGCATTGAGAGGTTAGGTTTAGCAGTTAGAGTTATGCCATTTTATACTAAGTTTGCGTTGTGATCTTGTAGATCTGCTTTTAGCATGACAATGTTTTTCAGGCATTTATTTCATTTCCATCCTAAAATGTCCTGTCCTCACAAGTATTGTAATACAAAAGTGTGTGGTGTGGTGTGGTGTGTGCGTGTGGAACCACACGCGCTTATACACATGGGTGCTTCCCAAGACTAATTTGGCTCCAATGCAATAACACTGAGGGGAACAAGAGACTGATTATTTGACTTCCATTGTTTACCTGCCACTAACATTACATTCATCCTCCGTCATACAATGGCCAAAAGCGACACGCCTTATGACAAAGTATGAGTCAAGCTTAACCTCTTAAACCCAGCCGCCGTATTTCGGGGAAGGCTTTCACAGGAGAATTGCAATACAATAACACAGGGGTCTTCAATGTTTTCAGGCCAAGGACCCCTTAGTTGAGAGAGTGATGAAGCAGGGACCCCCCACATCCTTTTCATATATTCCATATTTTCATTGTTTGGCAGCACACTCATCAGTGTATTTTGGATTTGTGTCAATTTGTGTTTTCAAATATTTAACCACTTGAACTGTCAATACTTATAAAACATGACCTTTCACTCTGTACTTAGTCTGCTCTTTTCCCCCTCTACACCAATCTACAAGCTACACCAATCTACAATAGCCGATCTGCTATTTTTGGCTTAAGTTCTGGCTTAAGAATATGGACTCTAGGGTTCAAGTGTTTAATATAAAAAAGGGGGGGAAAAATCGAGCCCCTGTAGTAATTCTGAGGAGCCCCTAGGGGTCCCGGACCCCCTGTTGAAGACCCTTGCAATAACAGAAAACACACATTGTGAGCTTGCCTTGGAAGTCTGCTATTTATTTATATTTTCACCAAAATGCCCTTTTAGAAATGTCAGCCCCTGCCTCTCTAACATTCTCTGCACGTCCCTGTTCACAGCCCTCCTCTGAGACACATACAGAATAGCCCGAAATGGTGCCGTTTTATGAGCATCAGTGAGGAGTCGAGGACCAATTATATGAAGATAAGGTCGAGGATAGGTTGAAGTGCTCCTTTAACTCCAAAATCTTGAGTACTTCTTCCACAAGCGAGCTTAAGCTATCATACACTACTTATTTAATAAGGGAAGTGTCCACAGGTCTTTCTTTTATTACTGTGTTTGTTCCTCCCCTGCCTGGGCTTGCCTTCCCCGTGGTTTCCGGCATCGCACAGCCCCCTTGGCTCAGGATGTGCCCAGGATTTATTTTCTCTAATAAAGCCAAGCTGTGGTGAGCACCAGCGGGATCAATACGGGTGCCTGTATCTCTACTAGCTATCTCCTGCACAACATCCACACGCATGAGACATGCGGTAAGCGCACAATGCACTGCCACGTCTGACCCAGATGATTTACGAGACCAAGCCCCGTTCATGTATCAATTTGATGTATATATTGGGGTAGATTAAGAGCAAGTCGCCCTTGGGGATAACATGAATTGGTGGACGACCTTAGATGACACGATATTTAAGTGAAAATCAACGCAGAAATCCATAATAATATTACAAAATAAACGCTTTCGGTCATTTCCAGTGGTGGAGGAAGTACTCAGATTAGCAACGCCACAATGTAAAAGTAATGTGTTAAAAGGAAAAGGCCTGTGTTCATACAAAAGTATTAGCATCAAAATATACCTAAAGTACCAAATAATATGTTCAGAAATATTTTAGAAACTTTTTTCTAAAATAGAAGATCTACAACTTAAGCTCACATGCTTCTAGAGCATGTTTTTATTTTATTTTATCTTATTATTATTGTAAGAGCAATGGCTTCTATTTCAGCATATAGGTTTCCAGGAAGTGAAAGGCTATTTCTCTTAGCTTGGAATCCTCATCGATGATGTCATTAGTAGGCAGGTTTCTGAACTTCTTAATGAAAAGGGAAAAGAGAAACTGTAACTGCCATTGACGATTGAATTTCCCCAGTCATATTCGACACATTGCCGGCCAGGCCTATCCACCTCTTTCCGTGGGAATTTCAATTTACTGGAGATTTTTTTGCACCACACTTCCGGTTAACAGCAGACATACAAGCTCACGCCGCGTCGCAGATGCAGCCGTTGTGAGCTTGTAGATCACACTCGGCTGCGACGCCGGAAGCTCTGTGCAACTTCTGCGCAATGCACGATGGGATGTCGGAAAGTTGTGGATAGGATCGAACCTGGGGCAACTGGGGACTCCTGTTCCCCAGGCTTGATCTACAACCATTCAGCTATGCCACCACCACTTACAAACCAGTAAGACTCCCTAATCGGGAGATAAGCGACCGTAGGTGGCTTATCTCCACAAATAGGGCAAAAATGTGTTTTTCCAAAATCTTCCTGATCCATGTTGATGACATGAGTGTAGACATGCTGTGTAGTGATATTCGTGATTTTAGGGCAAAAACTGTAGGAGCAGTGTCCAAAAATGTGTTTTAAAAATCGGCCTGAAGGTGGCGCTAGAATAGGGCCATGTGAGAAATGAGGGGTGGGGTCTCCGCGTTGCCTTGGCGGACGAATAGGTACCGGCCCCGTCTCTCCCGGACACTCCTAGGCCGAGTTACGGCATTTTATGTGCGCTGCAGTGGCAGGGGGTCCTCCACTGGGGGCGCCACCACTTTTGCATCCGTTCTGGAGCACCAGGAGTGGGTGGTCCCCGGGAATTCCCCGTGAGCAGCCCCGTTGGGGTGGTCATTTGGTCATTTTTGCACATTTGGTCATTTTTTACATCTGGGGGTCCCCCAGGGACCTGGGGGTCCCTGGGGCTCCGGGGGTCCTTGGAGGTTGTAGTTTGGCAGTCAAGGAGTGTGTGTGCAAAATTTGGCATGGATGGGGGCAACGGTTGTGGAGATATGAGCAGGGCAAAAGTGTGACGGACTGACTGACTGACTCACTCACTCACTGACAGACAGCCGGTGGAGGTTTTGGTAGTAAATGCGACCTACGGTCGCAATTATGGTTCTGCTTAAAACTGGTGGAAACGCAAATGGTTCTGTTAAAGCAGGTTCCATTGAATGAATCTAGAACTGAACCAGTTCTAGAACCATTGTAATTTTGGTGGAAAAGAGGCCAGAGTGAGTAGATGGAAATTGTGCGGTCTTTTGAGTATTAGTAAGGAACAATTATATGAAAATGTAACGTTCAAAATAGGTGAAGTACTCCTTTAGGTAATTAATCACACTGATCAATTTAGGGCGCTTTCAAAATGTAAAACGAGCCGAACTGAGTCCTCTTCAAGTGAACCAAGAAGTGTGACAGAAGTAAAGGTTCTTTTTGTGTTCACATTGTTAGTTCAAATGAAGGAGACCTGGTCCAGTGGGTACACTTCACCTCTGAAGACTTCTCTGTTCATTTAGGGCGGTGGTTCTCAAAGTGGGGTCCAGGGACCCTAAGGGGTCCTTGAGGGGGTTCCAAAATTTACAAATGGAACCAAATAAACCCTAAGCTTACGGGTCCATTTGGATCCATTATAGGCTACACTGAGTACAGTCTCAGAGTTATGGTGGTCCATGGTCTAATGCATGAAGGGTTCTCGACTTTAAGTGGGGTCTGGGGACCCCCAGGGCCTATACAACAGCTACTGTATACAAAAAATCTTGACTCTAAGAAAATTATTATTACACGTTGAGTATTGAGTTATCTATTTCCATACATCCCACAGCAATTCATCATTTATATGTACATGACAGTTCATATGTATTGTGCTCCTGCTTTACTGTGAACAAGCAGCCCTATACACCAGTGGTTCTCAAAGTGGGGTCCGAGGACCCCCAGGGGTCCTTGGGGGAGAGGGGACCAGGCGATCTAGTTTACTAACACAGCATCACAGTCATTTTAACCACTTTCATGTTGGCAAAACAGCAGATCTACAAGCTCACAGTGTGGTGCACTGCGAGCGTGTGCTGTACATCTGCTATTTGAAAATTTGAAAAAGTTCTCAATAGTTTTTTGAATATATAAATAAATAAGAGATGTATTTAACATAAATGTTAGCTGTGGTCCAGAGCGTTTCTACACAAAAGAACTCGCTAATGCTCTAGTCTAGACCAAATAAAGCTAGGGGTCACTGGCACAAAGAAATTCAGATGGAGGTCCTTGGGATCCGTGAAATGCATGACCGCATACAAGATTTGTGCTGTTAAAATGTCACAAAAATATTCAAAATTATTTAAAAAAATATTCACAGCAAATCAGTAAGCTCAAAATGTATCCCATCGTGAGGCATGGTGAGCTTGAAGATATTTTCAAATAGCCATAGACTGAATATCATGACAAGCATATGACATCACTACAACCAAAAAAATTATTTCGAGGCAGATTGGAACTGTGCTATTCATTATTCAACATTATTTCTGGAAGAAAGAGGACCCTTTGATATTGTTATTGGCTATTAGAATTATAACTCTCCACAGGAGGTTTAACAAAGCTAATGTTCTGGACACTTTTTTACTGTGAAAATGCCATAGACATTCAGGAAATACCCATTTGTTTACAGACATTCAAACATTCTGAAGATCTATAAAGGGTTAAAGTGGAAAAAACGATCTTTATGTTATATACAATCTGTGGGACTCCCTGGAACGCCCTCATTGAGAGACTTTGAGAACCACTGACCAGCTGCATAAGCACATATCAAAAGGAACAGGATAAATGTAGGGTCTTTAGATTTACCTGAGATCATGATGCTATGGGGAATAAGCGGGCTGCAATTCCTGTTTGAGTATTATCTTCTTTATTCCAACTCCAACACCAAAACAGCAGCACAGATGAGTAAAATACTCAAAACAGTAAACACATGTCTAGCTCTGTCCGACCCTTTCACCTGTCCCCCCCTCAACACTGGCAGCCATGGGAACTAACATTAAATAAAAGTAAACACACTACCCCAGTGAGGTATGTGCCTCTGTGTCGTTGTTTATTATATTGGAGATCAAAACTATATTTTCTTACTCTTTGGATAAATCTGTAGCCTACTGTTTTACTGTCAGATTATGCTTATCCATATGAGTTCAATGCAGGGGGGATGATTTGTTTATTTCTGGAACACAGATGAGATTTGCCTATGGGAATTCCAATGCAAAATAATGCTGTGACCCAGTGGGATAGCGCCCTCTAGTGGTATTATCAGTTTAAAAAAAAAAGAAAAAAAAGGCAATTCAACATCTTGCTTTAATACAATATATATGTTTCAATATTGAATCTTGACCCCTGAATCATGAATATATTATACAGTATCACATGACAGGATTCTTGCCAATACACAGTGCTACTACTAGTAGCCTTGGTGTGTAGGGCTGTAACTGTCCATTATTTAGGTTACTCTATCAAATACATTTTCAAATAATAAATTAAGCATAGCAAGCTAGCAAGCTTAGCATACATTTATAGACCGATTTCCTGAGCGCTCCCCTGTAGAGAGTGCCGTTGCCATTGTCGCGGTGAAAACAGCAGCCAGTGTGGAGTAGAAGTAAAATTATTGAAAATGGAAAATACTAAAGTAAAGTACAAATACTCAAAATATTGTACTTAAGTACTGTACTTTAGTAAATGTAGGCAGTAGGCTACAAGTTACTTTACACTATACCGTTTACAGCGCAGCTAATGGCGGCGGCGCCCTCTGCAGGGTGTCGCTCAGGTAGTCGGTCTATACCTTGTTGCACAACATTGTTGTGCAAAAATAGTGTAAATAGCAGATCTACAAGCAAACAACACATCCTTGTGAACTTTCTTTTTCTTTTGCCCCTGCAGGGCAACCATAGTACTTTTTTTGCCGCGCTACTTTCCCACAGTTTTGGTGGCACGCACAAATGGACCATATTTGTCAAATATACCGGCTTCATTAGGCTTTCGCTAATTTTTTCGTTTAATTTATATACATGTTTCGTGAATTAATTTTCTCCATTGACTTTATTTAAAAATTAAACTTTTCCCAAATATGAGATGGCTGACATCAGATATCTGACATCATAGACCATATATGGGCATAAAAGGGCCATGGGACCATAGCATGGGACTGACACAGAGATGTCCATTATGGCCATTAATTTATTAGTTAAACATTTTCCCCTTTGACTTGAAAGGGGAAAATTCAAATGGCAAGACGTAATTCATTTGCAACCACACTTGCAATTTCCAATTGCGTCTTTCTAGTTTTCTTTTTTTCACTTTTTTTTTGACCAAAAATATGAAAAATTGATTAATTTATTAGAAATCGAAGATTCAGGCCAATTAACTTTTGTTGTGCTTTTGAAACTATTCTTCTTCTGTCCATCATGTGGCACTGTGGTGTAGATGTGACATTATTATTTAATTCCTGCTCTGACAGTGGTGGACAGATAAGAGCCATACTGTATATTTTTTTCCCCGCATGAGTTGCATGATTTTTTTTCCCAACTGCACTGAAATATTAATAGTTACACAACATGCCAACTGTGACTGCATGCATATGCCAGAGCTACCGTACATGGTAGCCTGGTGAACCGCGATCTAATGAACCGTTTAAGTTAGTTTCTCAGAGCAATTCCCACTCATAAATATTACATGTTAGTGCACAAAACACATGGCATTCAGCAAACATCTGATATATACAGGATACTACAGTATGTAAAAGGAACAGTTCCAGTGGGAATAGATATACACTTTCTAGGAGGCCCATATGTCACTGGTGGTGCGCTGATGTAATCCAGTTACTTGGAGAGATGAAGGGCTACATATTATTAAACTGAAACTCTGTCATAACCATCTGGTGTTGCCGTTGAATCCACTCTCAGTTTGGATTTCCTTTTTTGTTCCTCAAAGCTTAGAGCTGTTAAGTTCTCAAAATCTTTGTGTCAAGGACCAAAATGTATTATGAATTTAGACGCGCAATCCCATCTGAAAAGATTTGGTGCCACGGACCAAGATTATCTCAAAAGTTTTTTTCAAAAACAGCAGAAATATAATAAGGCGTTAATGTGGTCAAACTGATTTTGATGCAATATTTATTACTTATACCAATTATTATTTTATTACCACGGACCCCCTGGAACCCCCTGAAGGACCCCTGAGGGGTCCTCGAACCCCACTGGCCTAGAGTAGAGATGACCCTGTTTCAGGAGGCAGAGGACGCATGGCACATCTGGCAGCCAGAGTATGCATGGCCAAGCACACTGTGTCACTGTGACCTGCTTACCATGTCCTGCTCTGACCTTCATCCCAGCCGTGGAAGGGAACTAGAAGTACATTTACTCAACTACCTTCCTTAACCACTTGAACCACATTATGGTTGTCCAGGAGTCCCTCAGGGGAGTCAGGGCTCTATGCTAGCGTATTTTCTGTTTTCTTTTAGTGTGGGGAAAGTTCTTGCTGAAAATAGCCGATCGACACACTCACAGCGTGTCGCACTCAAGTAAAATGTCTGTATATTTTTTGGGGGGGCTTTTTATGCCTATTGATAGGTATACACTGTGGTTGACAAGCAGCAAAGGTCATCGGGATGGGATCGGAACTTGAACCCACGACATGCTGTACCGCAATTATTGAGCGGTGCAAACCGCTCCTATGCCCCGCTTTTTGTTACAAAAATGATGATGTCACTAACGATGATGAGTTAGAAAATAACCACACTTTTAGACAGACTGTGGATAATTTCACAGGTTATAGATGACAGGCAGCTATTTCAAGCTTAAAATACAAATAAATAGCCTTTGAAAAACTTATTAGGTGGTCTTGGCCTTGAGCTCTAGAGGCAAATAAGGTCACTTATCGTTGTGACCTGGCTGCCTAACTGACGACAAGGACCACCAGAGTCCTCAGGCTCTGGTAGCAGAGCTGGTCCAGACTTCTTATAAGGTCTCTGTGTAGATGCAATATTACTAATATATTCATCTTCTGGCCTCTTTGGTTTTCGAATGGCTTTGCCAAAGTATCTAAATATCCATCCATCCATCTTCAACCGCTTATCCGGAATCGGGTCGCGGGGTTAACAGTTCCAACTGAGACTTCCAGATTTCCTTATCCCGAGCAACTTCCGAGGCGTTCCGAAGCCAGTTTGGAGATATAATCCTTCCATCTGATCTTTGGTCTGTCACCGGGTCTCCTCCCACTGGGACGTGCATCGAGGACCTTCCTAGGAAGGAGCTTGGGGGGCATCCGTACTAGATGCCCGAACTCCTTTCCAAGTGTAGAAGCTGCGGTTCTACTCTAAGTCTCTCTCGGGTGACTGAACTTCTCACCCTATCGATACCAGCAACCGTCTGAGGAAACCCATTTCGGCTGCTTGCACCCGCAACCTTATACTTTCGGTCATGACCCACACTTCATGACCATAGGTGAGAGTAGGAACGAAGATTGCTCGGTAGACAGAGAGCTTTGCCTTCCGGCTCAACTCTTTTTTCTTCACAACAGTGTGATTTAGTGACTGCAAAACTGCTGCTCCGATTCTCCGGCTGATCTCCTTCTCCGTCTTCCCCTTTCTCTCACTCGAAGAATCTAAATATGACTTATACAGTATATATATTACGTATATTTAGACGGTGATGTCATAGTTTGTCTTACTCCCCCTCCTCATTAGTGTTTGCACCGCTCACTTCGCACGGGTGCGATTTTTAGGGAGCGTGTCGCTGTTACTACATGTCATCTTTTCGACACCCGACTCTAACCCTCACCCTAACCTTAACCTCCGTGGAGTGAGTCGCTAACCCTCCGGTCGAAATGATGGGCGTTCGCAAAAGCGAGATTTCCCCAATTTTTATATTGCGGTACTGAAACCTTTACTTAAGTAGCCTAAAATCTCAGAGTACTTCTTCCACTGGTTCTGACCTTGATTCCAACAAGGCCTCCCAAAACTCTAAGAGACAGAGAGAGCTCACAGGTCCAGTCTGTCCTACAACAACATCACAACACACAACCCCCACTTCAAAGACATTTTGTACTTTCGACTCCACTACATTTATACAGAGGTTGTCATTACTTTGAAGACGTATAGTACAGACACTTAAGTAGGTTATAGTAGCCTACCCGTGTACCTACTATGTCCACCACTGCAAGTTTGAATAATTTGACCAGGCTGAAAGATTGTGTCCTGCACACTGTCACTTAAGATGTCTATGATAGGGATACAACGTTTCAGTCACTTGGACTTTCATCAGAACATAGGATCACACTTCTTGATTGCCTGCAAGGCAGCCTCTTCCTGCTCCTGCAGAAACCATAGAAGAGTACATCAGATGAAACATGGCTGCTCCTCTTCTTGAACACATTATCACAGAGTGTCATTCCCAATTTACTGAGTGAATTGGGCTCGTTCCCTCTGTCTAGTGCCAAGATGGTGTAAGAGGAAATTGGAAATTGCTAAAGTTGATCTGCCATCTCCAGAGATGACTGAACAGGGGCAGACGTCACAGGAATAAAGCAAGGCCAAGCTTTCTCAAGAAGTGTGATCTTCTGAGGTGGGAATATTCACAGGTTTCTCAATTAGTCTGAACAATTTCTGTGACAGTCGTTGCATTTCCATAAAGCTTATTCGAAAATAGGAAGCGAAATTCGCAAAAAGACAAAGCGAATTTAGCCTGATTCCATCTGCGGGTGTCATTCGAATTAGTGTAGTTAGTTTGTCTAGAAAAGCAATAGTTGGCGCACCTTTTCAGTCCTATGACATATGTATATAACTGCAGAAGAAGAACTCGCAATGCGATGATGTCACTAGAAGTAGAAGAGCGACACAAACAAACAACACAGAAACTGAACACGATACTGAGACAGTTTGTGTTATAAGTTTGCATTGAACAAATCTTCGTTTTAAGTTCTGTCGGAGGTTGTCTTTGCACAACAGTCTGTAAAGAGCTACAGCTGGCACGTTGTGAAAACAGGAAGAATTTACACACAGAGTTCATAGACGGTTTGTTTTGTGGGCTAACGCTAAGACAATGGACGTTAAGCGGCAAGGGAAAGTGTTAACTTGGAGGACAATGGACATAATCATTTATTCGCTTTTATTGGCTGACCCATTTCCATTTAGTTTTTTCGAAAAATCCTCGAAATCCACCTCCTCCAAGTGCATAAATGTTTTTGCGAATAATGAAAGTTTATTCTAATTTTGAAGTTTTTCCATTAAAAGATTTATGCGCGAAAACCAGCTTTGTGGAAACGCAACGTATGACAGGCATAGACATAGAAAGGTAGAAGCCTCCTCCGGCTCTGGGGTGTCTGTAAAAAGGGAAGTCAACATGGAAGGCAAGCTTCCAGAATTCTGAAGGGGAACAGAAGGAGACGTTCGGTAGGCCAATAAGAGGCGGGACTCCCTCTTTTCCAGAGGCACTTGCTTTGGCAATCTAAAGTTTTTTCCTCATGCCAAAAAAGCTCCTTTGAATTAATTTTAAGTCCCAGAAAAGATGTGCTGTGATGGGCCAGTACTGCCCAGTAGTCACTTTGAGTGGCAGTGTGCCTTCCGCCTTCCCTTTTTTACAGGTGGCTCCGATGAACTGCACGGTGAATAAGGTTTCTGTGTTTTTATATCTATGATGACTGGCTCCTGAGGTGACTTTACCTTGGACACAATAGGGGGGTGGCCCCCTAGTGGTTGTGCCCCTAGGCAACTGCATAGACAGCTTATGGCGAAGGCCGGCCCTGCATATTAACTGAAAGTAATCGATACCAGATAAACGTCCAACCCACGCAGAACTTGTCTAAACAACATTACTTCCTATCTAATTAACATGGCCTGTGTGAACACACTCTTACATCTCAATAGCACATTTTTATCCAAAGTAGGCACCAATCAGTGATAGAAGGAAAGAAGGAGGTGAGGTAAGATTCCAGACTACGGTGGAAAATGGGAAGTGAGTCTGCAGTCTTGACTGGGTGTTTTGGAGGTGGGGGGTCATTTGCAGCTTTAACCAGGAGAGAGAACAGTCCAGGTCCACGATTCCTATTTTTCCCATTTATTGTTCAACTCTGGGGACCCCAATCTGTGAAACCCTCAGTGTTAATTCAACTCCAGAAGCTTAGACCACTAAGCTTCCATTTGGACCCCTGGCGGGCCCCGGACCTTACGCTGAAAAACGTGTCTGGTTTGATAGATGAACAGGTGTTCGGGAGGAGGGGGAGGGGCAGGGGGAGGGGGTAGGAGGAGCAAGGGCCAGCGGAGGAGAGTGGAAGCAGGGGAGAGAGGGAGAGAGAGAGGGAGGGACGTGAGGCAGCAACAAAGATGACCCACATCTAACGGTGCGACTCGTTATGAATCCACAATGAGGCTTGCCGGGCTTGTTAGCAGCGCGGCTGCATGGGGAGCCAGGGGTGATGGGAGATGCACAGTCGGCTATCTCGGCTAACCCCCTCTGCAATTCTATTACACTTGTTTATAGCTCTTGGCAAACAGCACACCAAAGATATTTTAGCTCAGGGAGAGAAAGGTGGGGTTAAAGGAGGATGGCTATTTAGCATTTCACAAGGAGACAGAGAGGGCACGCCGAGAAAACACAATCGAGCAAGGAGGAGGTATGGGAGAAATACATAGTAAGATTGAAAGATACAGAGGAACCTGGGATGGGATGAGTAGTTTGTCAAGCAGTAGTGATTAGAGCCAGAGCGATGTATCGGTTTGGTCGATATATCGGTCCATATTCGTTACGTTATCGGCAATTACGCAGCCAATGTGCACCGATTTTTTAAATTTGGGTTTTTGGGGGCTTTTATGCCTTTATTGATAGGACAGTAGACTGACAGGAAATGTGGAGAGAGGTGGTCGCCGGGAACGGGACTCGAATGTGCCTTTGTGGTATTTGCCTGGACAGCCATGTGTACTGATTTTTTTATAAATTCAAGCACTAGTGCAATAGTGTTATTGCTCAAACAATACATATTAACCAGCCATTTTGACATTTTGATTGTGACTTTCTCACCCCTTTTTTTTCCAGATAATTGTGCCCAGTTGCCTCACATCTTGCATGTCGTTGCTGTTGGTCAGAAACCTTGTATCTCCATAGTTCAACCTTTTTACGTTTGTTTTTCTCTTTTGTAAATGTTCTACCAGATTGTCATGCAAAAGTAGTGAAAGTAGCCGTAACAGTACATGATTTTCAAAGTGACAGTGAAAGTCGTGTGGATTTTATAAATATTCTACCATATTGTTACAATTTGTAACAAGCGCTTGTGGTTATAATAATTACAGTGATTTTATCCATCGGAACCCTTTTTTTCTTTTTTTTTCTTACATTTCCTGAAAAGGTTTTGGACATACACGGTTTCTGAGCGACAGCCTTTACCTTTTTCAGAGGATTTGGGGATATGGACTGTGGGCAAATGTTTCTGGTCTGCATTGTGAACTCTTGATTGACAATTCCTCATCTGGCTTCTAGTCCTTTGCCAATTGGCAGACAGCTAACTGTCACGCCTAGTGTACATTTGGACTTGTCATTTACTGGCTAGTTTTTACACACTGCGCTATATGTCTGCTATTAGAACACCTGCACATTCACAACTGTCATCACACACACACACACACACACACACACACACACACACACACACACACACACACACACACACACACACACACACACAGTGACACATGCACAGTCACATACGCACGCACGCACGCACACACACACACACACGCACGTACCGCACGCACACACACACACGCACGTACCGCCCGCCCGCACGCACGCACGCACGCACGCACGCACGCACGCACGCACGCACGCACGCACACACACACACACACACACACACACACACACACACACACACACACACACACTGTATTTTTATTACTATATTTGTGAGGACATCAACATTTTTAGGATGTTTAGGATTTAGGATGTTATGAATGCTATTTAAACTTTTTATTTGCCTTTTGCTGCCTAACCCAAAAGCTGAAAATTGTCGATCTACAAACTCACAACACATTGAGCTTTTTTTCTTTTTTTCGGTGCATGACACCAAAGCGCAACTAAGTATAAATCAGGCGTAACACTAAACCCAAATACAAAAAAAGATATATTTTCCATGTTAGAAAATTGTCACACACGCACACACACGTACGCACACGCACGCACGCACGCACGCACGCACGCACGCACGCACGCACGCACGCACGCACGCACGCACACACACACACACACACACACACACACACACACACACACACACACACCAAGGTGACAGTACGGAGACACAGCAGCACTTTGCTGTCACGTATAATATAGGTCAAGTGTCAAAAGATCTTTCAATGTACTGTATGAAAATACTATTTTCATGTGGTGACATTTCACGGGTGCTAAGTTTACTTGTAGATTCACCTCTGTTCTTTCTGTTAGACAGTTGCACAACAACAATGTTGACATCATTGTGGTCAGGCAGAAACCTATACTTCAAATTTTGGCAGTTTATTTTTGTTGTGTTTTTTCTTTTACTGTCATACTAAAGTGTCACACCAAAGTAGCACAACATTGTCAATCTACAAGCACGTAAGTACATGTACATATACACACACACACACACACACACACACACACTCACATATCCAGACCCCAGACATCAGTGTGAGCATTGTTTTTTTGTATTTTATATATTTTGCTGAGCAGTAAACATTTGACTTATTGGTTATTAAACAAAGGGCTGTGATGGATTTCTGTCTTCGTTAGGTTGTGGGGTATTATCACGTATCAAGTGTGAAACAAGTTGACATTATTTGAGTTGGAACCAAACTAGATTATTATAAATAATGTGTACTGAACAAAACAGTGTGGTTTGAATTATAAACTATAATATGTAAGTAAGTACCCTAACATTACTGCGAAGGTGTCGCTTGTCAAAAACAAATACATGTAAAGTTTCAGAAACAGTGACATAAAGAGCAGATCTTCAAGCTATATCAACAGCTTGTGTTAGCTTTTAGATCTGGGAGAGGTAAAGATAAAGAATAAAGAATCTGCATACTGTATGTGGAGTGCGTATATTAGTGCGCATTTCTGTTTTTAGTTTGTTTCATGCTAAAAAAAAATACGTAATTATTGTTTGTCAAATGTTGAACAAAGTTCAGAGAATGTGATTTTCTTTTTTGTTTAGTTTAGTTTTTAGTTTAGTTTTGTAAGTTACTCTGCAATAAGGGTAGGCATAATAAGCCTCGGCTTCAGCCTACACCTTTTCGGTTACCACTTTGGCTGTAGACTAAATCAAAGTATTTTTCCACCATGAATAAACTATTCGTTCATTCATTCATTCATACATACATACCAAACAATACATGACAGAGAATACAGATGCAGTCACAGGCACACACAAATGTTGACTTATTCACCGACTAGAATTGTTTTTCACCGTTATCTGTGATTGCTGTTGAAGCATGAGTGAATGAAGATGATTATAATACGAATTGAATGGGCTTTAATTGCTGATCTTGGGTTGGATGCAAAAAAGCAATTACATCAATATTCATCAACAAATGTCTGTTGTTCACGGAGTGATGCGGATTGCATTCTGGGTACTTTTGGCTTGAACTTACTGTCCATGCTTGGAGCGTTGAATGCTCCTATAACACATTCAGCCTTACATAATGCACAGCTCAATTTCAACAAACATGCTCACGTGGCAGATTCACACGTATACACATGGGACACTTGGGAGGGGTTGATCAAAGGCTAAACAATCTGAAATTCAGTACAGCGACCACAAGTCTATGATTAAACAAGAGATATAGTCCTTGCCCGGGAGGTGTGCACACTGCACAGAATATGAGGGATTGAATGTGGGAGTCTCGGAAGTAATGTTGGAGAACCCAGACGTATCAGTGATGTCAGTCCAAATTTGGGCACTGTTTCAGCATGCAGCTGTTACCATGGCGGCGATATCAGTTTTCCATAAATTAATAGTTAGATACATGAGTCTAAAAGCTCCACAAGAGGCCAGAACTTTAGCCAAAAATAGCCGATCTACAAGCTCACAACGCCTTTGTAGATCGGCAAAGATGTTTGGTGTAGAGGGGAAAGAGAGCAGACAAAGTAAAGAGTGAAAGGTCAACTTTATTAAGTATTGATGATTCAAGTGGTTAAATATCTGAAAACACAAATTGACACAAATCCAAAATACACTGATGATTGTGCTGTCAAACAATGACATATTATGGAATCTATGAAAAGTAATCTCTCTCTCAACTAAGGGGTCCTTGGCCTGAAAACGTTCAAGACCCCTGCACTAGACTCTTGCCAGATAATCAGAGAAAGAGAAAGAGAGAGAGAGAGAGAGAGAGAGAGAGAGGGAGAGAGAGGGAGAGAGAGAGAGAGAGAGAGAGAGAGAGAGAGAGAGAGAGAGAGAGAGAGAGAGAGAGAGAGACAGCACGCACGGGCGCAGACAAACAGACAGACTGCAGTGCACACAGCATGTGTGGAGGATTATGCTCTGGAGGTATTGGCCTGTTGCTTGTCAAGTCTGTTCGATTTGTTGTGCAACACGCGCTGTCTGTCATCTGTGTCCTTCTGCGATTCAATTACATACAAAGACATTAACCTATAGCAATGGCTCGGCGCTGATGTTGTGACGGCAACCCTTTTAGACCCTATATATGCTGATGAATGTGTCATTTCATATCAACAGACAAGTTGAAGTGAAATAAACATTTGAGTCAAGAGAGAACATGTCAATACAGCGCGTTGCCTGGAAATCATTCACGTCGTGCTGTTCACTCAACAGACCTATACCACCTGTGTAAGCCATTTAAAGAGCCATGTAGCCTAAATGTCACACATGACACTATTGTACTGCTGTCAGTCTGTAGGGATTTTCTTTTTAATTCTATTTTAAAGGATAGTAAGGATAGAGTCATTTAATACCAATGTGCTTTTTACCCCCTTTTCTAGTCGTTATGCCAATTGATTCCTCCCCACACTAGATATGGGATTTATGGCTCTTTGAAGTGAGCCGGATCTCTGGGATCCGTTCCTTTCAAAGAGCCGTTCAAAAGACTGGTTCATTTTAGTTTCTAGCTACTTTGTAGATTTTGATTATAATTACAAATCGCTTCAACCCTATATACATTTCCGCCATTGCCGATCATCTACTAGCTCACAATGCGTTGCGTAGCGGGGGACTGCCCATAGGTCGAACTCCAGTTGGGTCGAATGAGGAATAGGTTGAGGCATAGTTTTACTGAGGTTAGGGTTAGGGTTAAGGTTAGAGTTTAGGGTTAGGTTTAGGCATCGTTTTACTGAGGTTAGGTTTAGGGTTAAGGTTAGGTTTAGGTGGTCGGACCAAAGGGAGTTCCACCTAATGACATGTTACCGTGTTGCGACGCATTGTGAGCTTGTAGATCGGCTATTTTCAAATGATTGTTCTACATTTTATTAATTGGAAAACCTGTGAAATGGGACATTCTGCATAACGAGTACAGGAGCTAGTTTCTACTATTGCTACTTTAAGTACATTTTTATACATTTGTGCTTTTACTCAAGTACATTTTAATTTCCGAACTTCTACTTGTAGCAGAGTATTTCTATGCTGCGAACCGGATCCCATCGTTCATTTCAAAGAGCCGTTCAAAAGACTTGATTAGTTCGTGAACGTCCCATCTCTACCCGCACACATTTCTGTGTTGTCACTGCTGTTATCATACTGACTCACCTACCAGTGAGCAGCCTGTGGGATTACTTGCAGTGACTATAATATCACCCTCCTTCCCGCCCAGCTTCCCTCCCTCGAAAACGGGTACATTTCCATCTTGCTTAGACGCTCGACATAGCCGGATCCACCGCGGTGGATTTGAACCCACAACCTCTGCGGTGTGGTGGCGAGCAGGCACTTTAGCACAGCGCCATGCACCTGCACCCCAGCACCCTGAGGCATATTTGACCAGGAGTATCAGCAGGGTTTCCCAAAGTGGGTTCCGTAGCGCCCCAGGCAGGGTGATGCCAATCCACTGAGTCCAGGTGTGCCGCACAATAATTTGATAATATTTGAAATTCATCAATGTCACTTCAGTATAACGACTTAGAGACCTAGCCTGACACTCAGCCTGAATTTTCATTTCGTTTCACTCCATTATTCAGTCTGAAAGCCCTTCCTACTAAAGCCGTTTCTGGGATGGGCGTTGCCAAAGTGGCAGTCTTCTGCGATTGGTTCACTGCCTGATCAATCACAACAGTAGCAAAGCAGATGACGTCGTTGTTAAGCGATCCTTATTCGTGTTGGTATGTGGCTGGCTAACCTGTTCAATGAAATCAAAGAAACTGGCAGAATAGGAGCGCTACTAACTGGTAATCAAACACAGTTTCATAGCGAGATCGATACGGTTGCATGTTACCGCGGCGGGCGACGGCGCATTTGTTTATGTTTGGGAATGTGCAGTGCGGTACGCCGCTGCTTTATTTCGAATCGCACATGAGTTCTGGGAAAACCCCACCCACGCTGCTCAGAAGCCCTGACGTCATCGAGTCAAAACGACTTTTGCCGTACAGATTTCATTGAGAGAGTCACCAACTTAGAGTCACCAACTTAGAGACCCTCTATGCTTAGTAAAACAGACCTGAGTTATTTTTCCATTTACCCCAACTCTCTTCACCAAAAATTTGGTGAATCTTCCCCCCATATTCTGGGGGGAAGATTCACCAAAAAAAGTGGTTAAACGTCAAGTATAAAGTTATTTTCAGTCAGTTCGGATGGAAACGGATATTTCTCTGTGACATATATGGGCCGATTCATACTCCACTTTTAGAGCTGAATTTATTTCGGTTCGGTTCGGTTCGGGGAGTCACAAAATCTCGGTGGCCGAACTAATGGCGGAGCCTGCCCCCGGAACCTCTGAATGACGTAATATTGTAGTTTGTACAGAGCTGAAATAGATTCGGCTCTAAAAGTGGAGTATGAATCGGCCCTTAGTCAGGTGGAAGATATACGTAGCATATGTACGTAGCGTGAGATATGATTCTAAAAAATAACAGTGTAACTCAGGGGTGCCGTGGATGAAAGGGTTGTTTACAGGAGTGCACTGAGTCTAAAGAGTTTGAAAACCCCTGATCTTCAGTATACTTTGACTCAAGTACTGGAGGTTGAGTGTATATACTTTGTCCACCATGGGTATGCTGGATGTTGACACTGGTAAGCAGCCGGTTCCTCCAACACATGGCTGCTCCTCCCACCTCCTCCTCCTCCTCCGCGGTGACTCTGCTCCGTATGGTGCAACAACTCATGTGTTTTCTCTCCTCAGCCGTTAAGCCAAAGCCCTGCAGCACACACCAGCCCCAACCTTCAGGTTGCTGCCTAATGATGCCTTCTTAATTCCTCAAGAGGTGTCATTAGTAGATTCCGATATTTATGGGGTCTAGAGAGGATGGCAGTCAGGCAGGAGGAGGTTGTCTGTGCCGTGCCTCGGATAAATGTGCCAGTGAAAAAAAAGATGAATATGCATACGCTGCCATGATCCAGGGGGCTAAATTATTCAGCTCGACCCTGATGTCTGCTGCCTCCTCTCTTGTTGTTTCCATCGCCCTAGGCAACCGTAGTTCCATTTGCAGCATCATCACGTGTATGAAGAGACACTCACCCATGACTTCTCACCCCCAGTCAGCATTTTAGTTAGGTGTACACGTATTCATCTAGACATACTGTAAGTGTTACTATAACTACCATTTTTTTTAAGATTTTAGAATTCAATATTTTCCTTTTTATATTCCTGATTTATTTTAATTTTAATTTTAATTTTTAATTTTTAATTTGTTTTCACAAAAAAACATTCCTTGGGCTAAAAATGGCCCCAGAAAATTATGGTTTAGTGATGAAAAGTGATGAGTCATCAAAAAAAACATCTTTTGTTGGCGTTTTCTGGGGCCAATTAATGTTTTTTTTTGTGCAAAACAAATGCTTGCAATGGATTCAGCATCATGACAAACCCCTAGTTAGACCCCTCACAGCCTACTTAAAGCTGATTTTTTTTTCTGGGTATTTTCCTCCTGTATAGAAAGTCGATGGGAGCCCAACTTGATTTGGCCACTGTGGGTATTTGCAGTGAGCAGATCATGGTAGATTTTTTATCCTGGCTAGTAGACCTAATTTCCTAACAGAATCAGTTGAAAAACTAAATAATACAATTTTGTCCAACCTCTGCCTTAATTTTATCGGACTAATAAGGAAGATCTCTAGCCACACTTTCATATTTTATAGCTGGGGATGCTTCACAAACATCCTGCCATTCACAGCTGGAAGTGTGAGCACTTCTAGCCTATCTGCCGATCTGCAGTCAGGCAATCAGGTGACTTTAAATAGCACTGCCTCTGTCATTTTCTTTTCAACAAGCAACGAAAGAGCAAGCCCCGCCTCCATCCCTAACTCCACCGTGTCTCAATCGTCTCTAGAGTTGAGAAGGAAGGAGGATAATCTGTACTGCCACAACAGGGATCTCCCTATTAAACGCTAATGTTAAATGTTAACAGAGTCTAATCGCCAAAATGTTTGATCTTTTATTCAATAGTTTTGTTTGCAACAACTCAATCTCTCCTTTTATTGAACTATAATGATGTGCCCAAAATTGGGACGCCAGGTTGGGTGGCTTCAAAGTTTAGATATATTTTCAAGTGAACCATCACATGTCATGCACACATGTGCATGCTTACAGTACATTAGTTTTGCGTGTGTTCTTATGTGGGCGTGTGCGTGCGGCCGTACTGTATAATGTCTTAACATGCCAGCCCACACAATTGACTTCAAACTATATTTAAATGAAACCTAATTAAAATATCGCTTCAACGCAGTAAAAAGAAAAAACAGCTATGCCTGAAACAAGACCGGAATCTGTCCATGACTAAAGTGGCTTTTTCCACAGTTTTGATAAAGGCCTTCTTGTGTTCATTAATACTTACTGGCCACATGATGCAAGAGAATGAACAGAGAGTGCAGCCAGTGACTGTATATTATTATGTGTATCAGCACTTTTTCTAGTCTTATATATGTTCAGCCTGCGGTGTCATCTGCCAGTGATTGACACGGACACCCCTGGATTAGAACGAGGAGGGAGAGAGACGGCAGCCATGCAGACGTTATGTGTCCCGAAGGTTCTCAATTTCCCCCTGATTTCACTCCACAGTGGATATGAAACTGCTTTCAATGACTCCATCTAAAAATAGATATATCGCCTGAAAGCCCGCGTGGAACAGACACAGGCAGACAGCTGTTTCTCACACATTATCTGCCAAATCAAGTGTGCTCTAGTCACACCTGGATGAGCATCGTATCTCACTAAGTTTTTCATTACATTGTCATAGAGTTGGACTTTTTTATGTTTTACTTTTTTTTACAGCACAGCTTCGGAGGGGGCTAGCGATCTATAATGGTCACGTCAGTGTCTGTGTCTCTCTGATCAGCACCAATGGTCTGTTGGGAAGAAGAGGTTTCTTATATTTCCACGTCCCCAGAAATATAATTCTAATCAGTGTTTCCTGATTGAAAATAAAAAGTGCTGAAAAGATGTTAAAAAGTGTTATCCAAATGTCCCATCTACCATTCTTATGCAACGTGGTGCCGCCATTATCGAAACATCTATTTTCCCTGATTATTTCACTGATTACGAATTCACAGAATTCACTGAACGTTGTCTGGACCTATGTTTTGAGGGTCAAATTTCATAATGAAAATGTTAATTCTATGTAGTACCTGTGGCATGTTGGTGATGTCCACTTCAGCGCTATTTAAACTTGGGCTATTTAAAACATTTTTTTAATACATTTTAGACATATGATAACTTGTGAAACATTCTGCATAATGAGTACTTTCAATACAATACTTTTGTACTTTTTTCCTTTTGTACTTTTTAGTATTTTTTCCACGACTGGCAATAACTACAAAAACTTTCTTCAGATCTTAAAGACATCTGCACTGGTGTCTGTCTGTGCCTTAATGAAGAAATGATGATGACATATGCATTCCATAAATAGGAATAAATGTACAATCAATCACCAGCGTATCATATGCTGGTGATATATGCATGAATTATGCATCCATCACCAGTGTCAACAGTGAATATGAGATTGGATATTATGTACATTGTCAAGTTGTCTTAATCAGTGATCTGGAGAGACGTGTGAGAGAGACAGGTGAAATTAAAAGACAAATAATGAGAGCATTTAATTGCTGTCAGGTAAATTGATGAACTTCTTTCAAAGTGACTAATGGATCACCCGGCAAACAGGCTCTTGAATATCCTCGCTGTCAGGCAGACACTTCAACTTTTCTTTTCACTTGTAGATTAGTTTTTTTTTCCCTCTTTTCTTTTCTTTTCTTTTTTGCTATTTAAAGACATGTAATTCAGGCCCAAAATACAGATGCCAGGTTGAAGGTGGTTAAGTGTGTCTGTGGGTTTTATACACATTTAACCAATAAATCGTCTCTGTCGGGTGGAAACCTCATACGTCCAAGGCTACTTTTAAGGATTCAAATTAAAAAGTATCAAAAGTAACAGAACTTCAAGCTCAAAATTCATCACTTATATATCTATATCTATCTATCTATCTATCTATCTCTATCTATCTATCTATCTATCTATCTATCTATTTATATATTTCCTTTATTGATAGTATACCGTGAAGTTGGACAGGAAACAGGGAGTGAGAGACGGGAAAAGGACACACGGCAAAGGATCGGGGTTTGAACCAGCTAGCATCAGG
Source organism: Nannobrachium achirus (assembly GCF_963921795.1). NCBI lineage: Eukaryota > Metazoa > Chordata > Actinopteri > Myctophiformes > Myctophidae > Nannobrachium > Nannobrachium achirus. The sequence goes on along the minus strand of NC_137816.1, from coordinate 32,609,724 downwards.
CTGCATTAGAGCCTATAATGCGGTATGCGCCTGGACCACTAGGCCAGCGGGCACCCCCTGGTCTGCTATACTTTTGATAATTTTGTGTTAAACTCTAGCACAATCAAGTAGGGCGTTCATTTACCCCAAAGAAACAGACATAAGAGGTTTCTGTTGCTGGAACAGCGACGGTGTGAAAGGCTAATCCCCACCCAGTGTGGTGTCTTTTTACTCGGCTGAGCGGAGGCCTCCGTGCGCCCGCCCGGGGACCGTCGTCCCCGAACCGTCCGTCCTCTCTGTCTACCCTTCAGTTAGACAGAGTGCGGTGTCTCCGGCCCCCCCGTCATTGACTCATCACAAGCCTCTCAACGAGTGTCAGGCATCCCCACAGCCTCCATCTGTCTCCCCCCAGAGCCAGCCAGCCATGTCCATCCCAAAGAGAGAGAGAGCCTTGCAAGCCAGAGGAAAAAGTCATTCCCAAGACAAAGTGCATTATGTCCATGGAGCGCATTCCCCTTGAACGTGAGAACTCCATTTGGGGGGTGAGGGGGGAGGGGGGGGGGGGGGGGGGGGGGGTGCTGTTTGCGCAAGGATTCACTTCAATTATTTTCTGCTTTAACTATTGAAAAATAGCAGATATACAAGTTCACAGCGCGGCACAGAGTGTCACGCTGCAAGCTTGTAGATCTGCTATTTTTGAAAAATCGTGAAAAATTGTGCAAGTCATCATTTCAATGTCAGTGGTGCTCAAACTTTTTCATGTGAAGGACCCCCAAAATTATATGTATTTGTCCACAGACCCTTTTCGCTTAAAAAAAGATTTGCACATTCTCACGACTTTTTCAAAAATAGCAGATCTACAAGCTCGCTGTGCTACGCTGTGCCTGTGAGCTTATATACTGCTATTTTTTCAATAGCAGTATATGAAATAATTAAGGCTCCTCCACCGTGGGCCCTAGTAACTCAGTCCCACTCCCCCCCCCCCCCCCCCCCCCCCCCCGCGCCTGCGTGTCAGAGAGGCTATGTGGGAGGAAACATGACCCCAGCTTTAACACAGAGGAAATGTGCACGGTGGCGGAGAGAGAGGACATTTGTCATCCTGAAGTGTCCTGACATGATGTTGTTTGGATGCTTGAACAACTTTTTCAGCCTAGTATAGTCTCTATTTTGGGGTGTTGCCGTCATGTGAAACTTTCCTAAATGTTTTTTTTTGCCCAGTCCGTTTAAGGAAATTGTGAAAATACTGTAGCAAGATCACAGTGTGTTCTATGGTGATGCGTTGCGAGCTTGTAGATTAGATAATTCCCTGATTTGTTGTACAACGAAGTATATAGGGCTTAAGCGGTTTAATATACAAGTATGTACTATGTACAGTATACTGGCAATAAGCCCCAAGCACATAGCCTACAGTGACACACAAAGGCATGCACGCACGCGCACGCACACACACACACACACACACACACACACACACACACACACACACACACACACACACACACACACACACACACACACACACACACACACACGACAACTGCAATGCAATATTGTTGCACGCCTGCAGCTGACAAGCTCTCTCTCACTCACACACACACACACACACGTACACACGTACACGTGCACACACACGCGCCACTCGCGCACACACACACACACACACACACACACACACACACACACACACACACACACACACACACACACACACACACACACACACACACATTTGAGAGCTTATACACTCATTTCCAGCATGTAAACAGAGATAAATCAGACAAACAGATTAGCACTCTGTGTGAGTTATCCTGATGCATAAAGGCTTATAGCGATTGGAAATGTACAGCGTTTTAGGCAAGTTTGCTTTAATTAGACAGGAAAGTGTGGAGAGAGGCAAGAAGCTGGAGGGCAGAGAGGAGGTGCAAGACGTGCAACAAAGGTCTCTAGGTTGCGTCAAACAACTGATGAGAACTTTGCGATTATGTGGCTGACACGTTATGTTGCGACTGGTGCACCCCAGATATTATGGTCTCTGTCGGGTGGAAACCTTGTATGTCCAAACGTCGTACTTACAAGCTCGTGAAAACGTTGCGTTTCGATCTTTTCGAACTTTTCGAATTGCTACATTTGCTATCTTTGAATGTGAATCCTGAAAAGTACGACGTTTGGACATACAAGGTTTCCACCCGACAGAGACCATAATATCTGGGGTGCACCAGTCGCAACATAACGTGTCAGCCACATAATCGCAAAGTTCTCATCAGTTGTTTGACGCAACCTAGAGACCTTTGTTGCACGTCTTGCACCTCCTCTCTGCCCTCCAGCTTCTTGCCTCTCTCCACACTTTCCTGTCTAATTAAAGCAAACTTGCCTAAAACGCTGTACATTTCCAATCGCTATAAGCCTTTATGCATCAGGATAACTCACACGGTTACACCCCACCACTCAGACATGTCTCCTTTCCGACATGTCTCCATTCCGACACTAACCCTATCTCTAACCCTTACCCTAAACCTAACCCCTATGGAAGTGTCGCCACTCCGACAATAAGAAGTCAATTTCGGAGTGGCGACATGTCGGAATGGAGAGCGACTCCCATCCAGGTTAGTTATTATTTAGTCACAAGCTCTTGCTAACGCTGGAACAAAACGTAATGCCTCAACTCCTACATTCCCAGTTCAAATATGATTATTGTGGGGGGTTTGTGGCCTGAAAAGGTTGAGAACCACTGGCTTGATGATGATGATGATGATGATGATGATGATGATGATGATGGTTTCTTCAAATAATGTTTTGCATAGCCAGACGATCGGAGATCTACGCCTATGTCTGGTGCATGACTTCTACATTCAATGCAGTGGCTAAACCTGGATGTAAACTATTCAGAGATGTTAACTTTCCCACTGCCAGATTATTTATTTATTTATTGGGTCTGGTGCCATCAAAAAGCGGCTTACCTTTGCGACGTTATAGTAGATAGACAGACAGACATTTATTTATTTATTTTTATTTTTTTGGGTTGTGCAATAGTGCACTTTGGTCTGCCAGGCAGCAGAGGGCGGCGTCATGCGAGAATGAATGTGAATTTGCCTGTTATGTGTTGAAGAAGAAGAAGACAGTCACTGGCCATAGAGCCTTACAGCCGGAGGAAATCAACAAGGAAGTGAATTGTTCTCCGTTGATCTAACGCATAATGGATTTTTTACACCATCACCGCGGAAAATGTGTTTACAGTAGACGGCCGCGCGACCCCTCATCAGCTTACAGTCATCAGACGAACGAACCGAACGAGCGCCGTATTGGCGGAGAGGTCTTGCGCAATCGGGCGAACGTGAACGTTCAAAGCGGTGGGAGAGTTAAAATAACTGCATTGCAGAATCAATCCTTCATATTGGGAGGAGGATTGGGTTCCTAACAGTCTAGGTGTAAGTTTGTTAGCTGAGTTTTTCTACACTCCTCCTCTAGCCGCTATTAAATTTGGATTTCCCCAGACATATTGATATAGGTGGAGATATCCAATCATCTGGATACAGGAGAGGAGACTAATAAAATGAAATGAATGCAAAATATATATGAGGCTGTTTACTTAGTTTTTTTCTGGACATTATTTGGAATAACTGATGTATTATGCGGACCTTAAAGGAACCATAAGCCTTTGGTCTAAAGACCATGCCAATGGTACATTTAAGGTTTGCTACTGCTACTGTGAGTTATGATACTGTAGGCTGCAGTTTTATTGAGTTATGATAGTGTACTGTTTTATTGAGATACAATACTGTCCTGTTTTATTGAGTTACAATACTGTACTGTTTAATTGAGTTATGTTATGTACTGTTTTGCTATGTTAGGATACTGTACTGTTTACAATTAAGAGAAAAAGAGCCTACAAGCCTTTTCATAATGTACATACAGTAGCCTATACAGTATGTGGAGTTTTTTTGTTTTAAAGACAAGAATGAAGAACACAAAAGCACGCTGGTATACGACTGAGCACCAACACACACACACGTGCACGGTGCACGCTCGCTCACACATACATGTGTAGAGTGTGCGCACAGACATAAAAAGCGCGCGCGCGCGCACACACACACACACACACACACACACACACACACACACACACACACACACACACACACACACCACACACACACACACACACACACACACACACACACAGAAACTGCAAACAAAGAGAAAAACAGAACAATAAATACCTGCCTTTCTGCAGGCAGTCGTCAGTGTGGATGTATTCATTTAGTCATTTCCTTTGATCGTTACAGTGCGTAAGTAAAGAGCGAGCTCAGGGCCATGCTGAACTTTTCACTTCTGTGGCTTGCTGCATTACGAATGGATTAGTGCAAAGACAGGGCAGAATGTTGAATATCCATATCTCTCACCATTATGCAGTGACCCCTTTTCCGTCACGTCTTGAATGCCCCACCACATCTCATTGAAATTCTCCCACACATACACTGCATCTGTGTACTGATGTGGGAATCCTTCAGAGTTTAAGAACAGGAAATATGTGTGGCTATACAACATGTGTGAAAGCCTCTCATTTAAAGGGATAGTTCACCCAAAAGATTCTATCGATTACTCACGCCATGGAGACTTGAATTCATGGATATTTGGGGGGGGGGGGGGGGGGGGGGGGGGGGGGGGGGTTGTCGCATTCCTAAGCCAATACCTTGATGACCAGCAGTGGTTCCCTATGGAGACACAAAGAGCTGCTTTGTTCCCTATTTACTACCAGCAGTGGTTCCCTATGGAGACGCAAAGAGCCTGCTTTGTTCCCTATAGATACACAAAGAGCCTGCTTTGTTCCCTATAGAGACACAAAGAGCCTGCTT